>NC_090239.1:5142156-5217156 GCF_024489055.1 Chanodichthys erythropterus
GTTAGTAGACTAATTTAAAAAAAAAAAAAAAAAAACCTTCAGACACATTCATCTATAGCTGGTCAATACCACAATCCACTCCAGAGTCCCTGAACACTTCTCCTTCAGCTCACTTCCTGTCCTTCATTTACCAGCGATCCCGCTCTTCCTCTGCTTTCTTCCTCTCAGATGCTGGTTGGTCGTGCTGCACATAAACAGTCCCAGTGGAAGAAAAGCCTGCATTGTGTCCACTGCACCTGGGCTAGCTTGGTCCGCGTGGGGGTTTAGGACTCTGATTACGGTCCAATCTCTGAGTCAGAGTGTCGCAGAGCCGATTCTCTTTGAGAGAGCATCCCACATCTGTTCTGAAAGCCAGGATGTTTTCTGATTTAAGGAATGGTTCGTCCAGAAATTAAAATTCAGTCAGCCTGTACTCATCCTCATGTCACTTGTGATGGAAATATTTTATGTCAACATGAAATGTACAGAAAATGCAGACTAAGGATGCACAGGTCAAAGACCAGTCACATGATTAGCTTAGATCATTACAAACCAATCACCAGAACAAATCACAGTGATGAAGACATTGATTTTTACTCAACTGTAAGACTTAAATGTGCATGTATCTTTCTATTCATAGAGACTCACTTGGTTGTTGTGACCAGTGATCTCCCGGCCGTAAATAAAACTTCATTTCTACAAAGAGCAACTTGGAAGTCGTGTCAGGTATATGCTGCGCAGCTAAATAGAAGATCCTACGCTCAAAAGACAACAAAAGTAACAGCCAAGTGTGATTGAGGTAGTGATAGTAGCTTCTTGACGGGACGCCGTCACCATACTTCAGGGAAGTATTGGATTGTATTTTAAGTATTCAGGAATTCAGGGAATTACCACGAGATACTGTAGAATTTTATTAACAACTAGGAGTTGTTTAAATTGTCAGTGGTGAAGTCAGATTGTATCGAGAATTTCCACGACACACTCCAAACCTCTATGACTTTCTTTTTTTCTGTTAAACACACAAGGAGATGTTGTACAAAATAAAATAATAAAATAAATAAAAATAAGATAAGATAAAATAAAATAAAATAAAATAGTAGAGTAGAAAAATAAATAAAATAAAATAAAATAATAAAATAATAAAAACAAAATAAAATAAAAATAAGATTAAATTAAATTCAAAATAAGATTAAATAAAAGAGCAGAGTAGAAAAATAAATAAAATATAATATAAAAATATAAAAACTAATATAATAAAAATAAAAAAACTAACTAAATAAAAATAAAATAAATAAGATAAAATAAAATAAAATAGTTGACTAGAAAAATAAATAAAATAAATTAAAATAAATAATAAAATAAAATAAAATAAAAAAATAAATAAAAATAAGATAAGATAAGATAAGATAAGATAAAATAAAATAGTTGAGTAGAAAAATAAATAATTTAAAATAAAAAATAATAAAATACAAATAAGATAAAATAAAATAGTAGAGTAGAAAATAAATAAAATAAAATAAAAATAAGATAAAATTAAATTCAAAATAAGATTAAATAAAGAGCAGAGTAGAAAAATAAATAAAATATAATATAAAAATATAAAAAATTAAATAATATAATAAAATAAAAAACAAAATAAATAAAATAAAATAAAATAACCTCTGTTGCATGAAAAAGAGAAGTGAGAATCTTTGAAATGACATGAGAGTGAGTAAAGGATGATAATTTTCATTTATGAGTGAACTGTCCCTTTAATTGTCCAGAATGCTTGCCAAGCATACGTATAATTTCTTGGAGGGTTTGCTGCAGCGTGTGAGAGTGTAACTGAGGTGAGAGAGGTAAAACCGCAGGGTCTCATTAATCACCTCCTGCCTTCTGCCGAGCACAGTTCTGTATTTTAGCTGAAGCTAAAAATAGATATCCTTGGCAAATTGTGAGAGAACACACACACCTGTCACCTGTGATTCATTTGTGAAGGTACACACAAACAAAAACACACACACACTCCTTTTCACAAATACACGGGGGCCAAAACGAACGTTCGCCAAGTGGCAAATGTAAATAAACTTAGCTTGGTGAGTAAATGAAACCAGCTGGTCAGTAGTTTTTTCTTAGGATTTTTAAACTAGCATATGGTTTATACTGCAGTGTAAAGGCCCTTTCACACTGAACGCAAAATTTGGCACAAATATTCGCCGCGATGACGCTCTTGAATTGAAACAATAGATCCCTATGAGGCTATTCACATCTTGCACGAACATTCGCGACGCAAAAGAGCGAGGATTTTTTTTTTCGACCTGTGTGTCGATTTTTTCCCCCGTCGCTCCGCGATGAAACAAATCGTCCAATTAGAGTTGTGCCTTAGATTAAACTAAAATGAAAACTAAAAATATAAAAATAAAAGCTAATTCAAAACATTAATAAATACTATACTATATATAAATAAAACATAAAAATACATAGAAAACATCTAGGTCACTACACTGAGCATTTCCTTTAATAACAGCTACAAATTATAAAATAGCTATCAGTAGTGGGGCATTAGGAATTATGACTTTATTGTCACAAAATATAATTTACTTGAGAAGTGAAACCACATTTGCATCCACATGCTATGAATCTTTATGTACACCCCAAACTGAAGCGTAAATCATCTGAATACAGTCACATTCATTCAATAGAAAGTATATTCACTTGACTTTCAGTTCAGTCCATTATCTTATGTTGCTTCATATCTGTTTCTGCTCTGCTCACACCGACAGAGTGATTACTGTAACCTGTTAATATGGGTGCAAAGATAAATATAAGCTACGCTCACGCGCACGTGAAGCAGGTCTAATGCTTGTTGTATTTGTCATAGACCACAGAAGAGGAAAACACACAAAAAACCAACACAAACCTCTGGTTTCTCCTTTCCTTCTACACGGCACATCTCATTCTCCTCTTGATTCTCTGCCTTTATCAGTCAATCCTGTTCAGTCATGTCAAACATGCTCCAGCTGAAGCGTTTTATCAGCAATCGCAAACACACACACACTATTGCTGACTGGGTTTCTCCAGAACTTATTTTAAGTGAAAGATCTGTTATCAAGTGAGGAAGAGGGGGAAAAAAATCATGATTTTTCCTCTGAACACTTCAGACGCCATTATCAGAGAACAAACCTGATGCCTAGGAATTCTGCTGTCATGAAAATCTCCCTCAACCAGATGGAGCTACACATGAGTATGTCCTGCTACTTGTTGCGGAACTAGATTTTTATAGATTCAAAAATATATATTTTGTGGCTCTTACCCATGCAAATGTTGCTGCCACAACGCTAGAGATGATTAACACGTGTTGTTATGTGGCTGAGTGGTTTTAAGTTTTCACACTTCTACACTGACACTAGTACAAATATTGCATGCTAAAGTTTTACAGTTAGGCCAGAAATATACTATATGCAACTCTGCAAAATGCAAAAATGAATGCTTGGCCAGTGCGTTGAAAGTATGCATACAGAAATGTGCATGCTGGCAAGTAACAAACCTTTGCTCTAGCAAACAGCACTTTGCAACTTATTCTCTCTAAGCTATTAAAACACAATAATTTCAGTTTGTGAAAACATATGTAAAATATGTTTACAGTATTAGGGAAATCTGTAATATTCTTCCTTTATGACAAACTACACAGAACTTTGATGTGGTGAGCAGAAGCTAAAAACAGAAGCTTTTAACCTTGACACGTGATAACACTGCAAAAAGATAAAGAGAGGGAGGTGGATATGAGAAAAAAAATAATACTGTGACAGGTTTTATTTTGATTAATGATATTTACTAGGAACCTAAAACTCGCCAGGATGATTCCAGCAACGGAAACCAGGTTAAGCGAAAACAGACACAAAAACAGTCTGTCTGATGGAGGAGAGCACAGGTGTGAAAATGAGCTGCTCCAGTTTACTTTCTGTAAGAGAAAGTCAGTCACACCATTTTTTGGTCTGCCTTCCAAGCATAAAATAGAATAAAATAGAAATATAGAACAGAAATAGAAATAAATAGAAATAAAATAAATAAATAAATATAGAATAGAATAAAATAGAATAAATAAATATAAATAAATAAATATAAATAAATATAGAATAGAATAGAATAAATATAAATAAATATAGAATAGAATAAAATAGAGTAAAATTAAATAAATAATATAAAATAAAAACGTATATTCACTATAGAAATGTTTTAACTAAAATTAATTATTGAATGTATCAAAAACCTGATATTTCAAGGTTCTCCATGATCACAACAAACAATAAATAAAATAGTAAATATAGTAAATACATATATATACATATACATATATATATATATATATATATACACACACATATATATATATATATATATATATATATACACACATATATATATATATATATATATACACACATATATATATATATATACACACATATATATATATATATATACACACATATATATATATATATAATTTGTTTTTTGTTTTTTTTAAGAAATTAAGTAGCTGCTAATTGCCTATTTGGCTGTTGAAGGACTAGTCCATTTATCAACCATTGTGATACGTAATGAGGTAATGAGCAGCAAGTTTAAGACTTAAAGTTAAAATCCTGAACACTCATAACAGAGACATTCTGTTACAAACAGTCTCTCTCTATCCATAAATCACTTTCTGTTTCTTTACCAGTACAAAAAATTGCTTACCATCACTGGCATATCGCCATCATAAGCAGGACACAGAGTTTATTTCTCTCATCCTTGCATTTCTTTGAGAGTAAGACCTGATCTGCAGGCCTCCACTTCACAATCTGATCTTGTTTTGACAGCGATGAAGAGTGATGAAAAGTGATGAATAGAATGAATAACATAAAGGAAACTGCGTCTTTGAAAAGTAAAAACAGGACTGATGGACTAAAAAGAAAGCAGGGATTACAGGTGGCTGAGACATTTTCACATGGATCTTCAGATAGTGTCTCAGATCTGAGACACAAAGGCACCTCAAAACCCTTCCAACGGCCACTAAGATGCTTAAAAAGCAAACAGATGCTTTAATTGCTGCATTTAGGGTAGTGCTGCATGATCTCCTGGGGGACAGTTTTATTACAAACACACACACAATGAAGCCGGCGCCCCACTAGCAATGTTCAGCCATATGCTTCATTTAGTAATAAGCTTCACATTTTTTGCATGTGAGTGTTAACAGCCGCTGCGGCTCTCAGACAACATTCATCATTACTTCTTCAAGTTGTGCTGAAAAAAAAAAAAAAAAAAAAAAAATAAGGGAACCTATAGATAGCATGTGGATAATGAAGAACTGTTTTTGGGACAGGAACCAACAGAAATGAAAGAAATGATAAAATGTGTGGTAAAAGCAGGAACCCGCAGCTGCTGTTCATACACCTCCTCAGAAACATTTGCTGTTTGCACACCACAAACCCACATGCCGATTTCACTCTGAAGTATACTTCCTTATCACGAGTTTATAATTTCCAACCATATGGACATCCAGAGCAAGCTTGTAGAGCATTTTATCAACTGGCAAGAATCAAACACAGAATAATAACTTATAAAATCAAGTGAGCGGCCAACCAAAACAATTTTATGGCATAAAATGCATGCTTGCAATGCAAAGTCTGGTCTAAAAAAAGACATTATGCTGGATTCTAAAATACAGCAGCATCACGTGTACTTCACGGTGAAGGCAAACCTAGTATCCACAGCAATTATTTAAGTAAAAAAAATAAAAAATTAGATGGTTGAAAGAAATTACGATAATATTATTTACTAAAATAAATGTAATAATTATTTGTAAAAAATATGAATAATATGAATAAATAAATAAATAAATAAATGCATATGTAAATAAGTAAATAAATATAAATAATAATAAATATATTTTATGAATAAATAAATAAATATATAAATAAATAAAATTGCAAATAATAATACATAACAAATATGTAAAACAGTAAGTAAATAAAAATAGCAAATATGTAAATACACAACTGTATAAGTATGTAAATAAATAAGTAAATAAATACAAATAATAATACAAATAATAACATTTTAAAAATAATTATGAAAATATGAATAAACAAATAACAAGTAAATATAAAAAATATGAGAAAATAAATAAGAAAATAAATTATGTATTCATAAATACATAATAAATATGTAAAACAAATAATTGCAAAAGTAAATAAAACAGTAAATATGTAAATACACAAATAAGTAAATAAGTACATAATTAGGTAAATAAATATGTAAATAAATACATACATACATGTATTTGTATTATTATATATTTATTTTATTTAAATGAATAGTTTCATTAAATTTGTGTGTGCAATTTATCGTTTGTACTTATTAAAGCAGAAGTTTGTAACCTATACAGATTTCCCCCATCCAGACTGTAAGTGAACCGAGTGACCTTCAATATAAAACAAGCTTGTTTTCGCAACATGTGCTAAAAGCATTTGAGTCTTCATGTGAGTGAACTTTATGTTTCAAATCAGTCACTTGAGGTTTTATGACAGTTAGGCCGTTGCCTCATAAGATGGCTGTCTATGTAGACTGTAACCAGTCGGTTTTGAAACAGAAAGTCTAAGGTTAAAACTGCCAACAAACACTGACTAGAGAACAGTCCTCGACACTACAACCTACACCTTCAGCCATTACAGGAGGGAGTAAAAGCTTTTTCTCAGATCAGGAGGCCAGAGGAACTTCCTCTCTTTCCTAGTCTTTCACATTGAATTATTGTTTAAAGCTGACTCAGAGTACGAGCTCAAATACGGAAGGAAAAGAGACTTATGACATCATTTCCTGTGAGCAAGATAGCATTTGTGGTCAAGCAGAAGAGAATATAAAATTGGATGCACTGAGAAAACATCTCATATGCCGATTTGAACATATGTATTACATTTTCAGACCGCAAAAACAAATTAACCAAGATGCAAAACAAAAGTGGACTAGAACGTGGGGTCTGTTTCCTGCTTCAAATAACTGTACGCTCAAATGAGAGTGAGTCATCTAAAGCTCTCAGAGATAATACTAGCCGTGCCTTACACATAATCACATGTCAAAGGCTCGACAAGGAACCGGTATGATTGCCGCAGCTGTGTCTGGACCCTATGATGATTGTGACCATGTGATGATTTACTGCAATACATTTATGACACACATACTTCAACACACTTAAAACACTTAAATAAACATTAACATCCACAGCTACAATGAGTAAGCAAGCTGTAAATACAAAGTTTTTAGAACAATAATTCACCCAAAAAAGAAGTAATTATTTAAAGTGGTCATGACCATAGACTGTACAAAAGTATGGACGTAGTGTCCGTGATGTCACCCATAGAGTTCTGAACAGCAGTTTTGAGGCGAAAATGAGGCCGCTGCCATCTTAGATGCGCGTCACCGCACGTCACCCCCGGATAATTGAAAATGGGCAAAGAGGCGGGGCGTGGTTGGAGTCCATGTGACTGGTTGCTGAAACCACGCCCGCCTAGCACGACGTGACCATGTTAGCAGGACCTATCTATCTTACTACCTAAAATATTAATAAAGATAACAAGCTATATCATTAGGAAGTTCTAAAGGTTTACTGTCAATCTATGGTGTTTTTATTTATTTTATAAGATATAGATGCTTCAACACCAGTAATTAATTTGTATCGGGTGTACAAATAACACAAAAAAATCAAACGGAACCTCATACCTTTATAATGAAATAGAGATCGCGAGATGAATCCAATCCGTGGCACTTGGGTAAAATGTCCATTGCAAAACAAAAAAACAGTACTTTTTGTCCACGAAAGCGTTAAATCCATGAAATATTGATATATTATCCATTGTTTGCATCATATTTCTTCTGAATGATCTGCTCTCCATCATCATTCTTCAAGTAATAATGCAATCTGAGCTGCGTTTATGTTGTAAAACTGTGTGTGATCATATCTAACAAACAAATGAGCCATGTCCAAAGTATAATTTTTCAAAATAGTGCAGCAGTTTTAGTTATAATATCCAAGCAGTGCTGTCAGAGTTTTATATCCTCCTGCTATTGTCATTGTAGTAAATCCCAGGAACTTTTGGCCAATGCCACGATCCAACAACGTGTGTTCTGTTTATCTGCCTCATGCGAGCACATGTACACACACATCAGTCTCGACTATTAATGCAGCAAGTCATATTTTGACAAATTCAGCGGCTGGAATTAGCTGAGGTAACATGACGTCTCATATACAGCAGCGCCAATCTACCTGTCACTCAAGTGACCACGCCCTTAATTATGCAGAACTTTAAGGTTTAGTACAATTTAAACGGTTGAGTTATAAAAAAATTCACCCCCCTCAGAGTTGTCAGGAAGGGCAAAATTAGCTATACAGACCAAAACCACAATTTGAACCAGACTGTAAACATTTTTTTTTCTGCTGTAAACTTGGCCAATTTAACATGGGACTCAATGAGATTCTGCTCTCTTCTGCAGCCTGTCCCTAGTGGCCAGTCGATGAATCGCAGTTTAAGTCACTTCCGTATTGGCTTCACGAGAAACTGGGGGAGGTTGCCGCTTGGTCATGACATGAGAAATCAAATTTGCCTTGATCTTTTGACATATATACACCATTAAAACATCCTGAAATTCCATAGCTTAAAATATCATCCTCATTATAAACAAAGCATTTATTTTATCAAACTCCAAAAATAACTTGTTTTGATATTGCGGGATCTGTGATTTCACATGGGCAAATACATTTGCATATGACCGGCTCCAGAGCAGGACATCGATGAACAGATTTACATCAGCGCACCATATGAGGCCGCTGCCATCTTAACTGCGCGTCATCGCTGGCATTCAGTCACTTAACAGCTGAAATTTGCCTACACTGGATGTGAGTGTCACATCGCGTCAAAAGCAAATAGAACCCATTATAATGACTGACGCTGTCTACACTGAACCATTATACAGATGAACATTCAGTTTCTGACATACTCCACACGCTTGAGTCTGTCGACAACAGGACAAGTGGAAAAGTGAAAAATTGTTCACTTTGATGCGTCCAGTTTAAACCGCTCATTTGCCTCTCTGTACAGACTTCAGAAGGATCCCAGCATCGGAAACAATTGGATGGTTTATTTTAATGGCGTCCCAAATCACATCAGAGGATTATATGTTTGTTCGGAGCATTTTGCTTTGGAAACAAGGCACACTGTAATGAAGAGTTTGCTTCTGTAGACAGATGAAGCAGCCAACTGTATTGGATCTGATAGCAGCTGCATCACAAACTGTAAGTAAATGATTTCGTAATGATTTCAGAAATTATGGTTTTATATAGATAATGTTTTCAAAACACTTACTTGCAATAGCTAGTAGACGCTGACACTGTTTCTTATGCAATGACGCTAGCCAATCATAACAGTAGCAGTTTTTAACCATTTTTAACATTTATCATTTTTAACATGATAAGTGAACCTCAAGGAACATATTAAAATAACTAAAATTTGAGCTTTGTGAAATTTATATACATTTATACAAGTCTACACCAGTTACACCATACAAAACACGGTGCTGTGATAAACCACTTGAATGGTTTTGTCAGGGTTTTTCTTCTCTTTATAAAAAACTGTCTTTCCTGGTGCAGCTGGAAGTGTAAGTTGCCAGAAAAGAGCAAGACAGCAGAGAAGTGAATCCAACCTGCCAAAAACTCAACACAATGGAGCCTTGAAGCTCACCACAGCAAAAAGATGAACTACCAGAACTGAGAACAATGTCTATTAAAGGAATAGTTCACCAAAAAATGATGCACAAATTATGAAAACTAAATCATTTACTCACTCTCATCATTATTATAACTTGTTATTTGCTGAAAAACTTGCCCAAAATGCAGGTTTCAAATCAAATAATTTTCAGAAATTGAAATAAAGCTGAAATAAAATATTAATATTAGATGATAAACTTAAAAAGTTTCACATGAAGTAATAAAATTATTCAAATTGAAATAAATATTTAAAAAGGATTGTAAAATTGAATTTACCTTGGCATAGTTTAATAATTAGAGTTCAGTACATGGAAATGACATACAGTGAGTCTCAAAAACCATTGTTTCCTCCTTCTGATGTAAATCTCGTAAGTCAAAAACACCACAGAAAAACAGGCGAATCTCAACACAACACCGACTGTGACGCAACAGTCAGGATCATTAATATGTACGACCCCAATATTTGCATATGCCAGCCCATGTTCTAGGCATTAGACAAGCCAGTATTAACGTCTGGAGCTGCACAGCCGAATCAACAGAAGTTATGCAGGTATTGTGAAGCAAGCAAGGAAAATAGCGGAAAGCGAATAACGAACAGTTTGTAAAGATCCATTTTGAGAGTTATATTAGCTGTGTGAACTTATTCTATTGTTTATGGAAAGTTTAATGGGAGTTGCGAGCTTAAGGGCGGGGAGCACAAGCATTTAAAGGTATACATGCACTGAATCAGCGCATTTTTAATCCCATCCCAAAACAGGCAGTTAAAACATGTTATAATAAAAAATCTATGGGGTATTTAGAGCTGAAACTTCAGACACATTCTGGGGACACCTTAGACTTATATTACATCTTGTGAAATAGTGTTCTAGGGCACCTTTAAATGAAAGTCATAAAAAAATACTAAAACAAACTAAAATTAAAATGAAAACTGGTTCAAAAAAAACTAATAAACACTATAATAGCATATAAATAATACTAACACTGGTTTCTCCAAAAACACCAGGAAAGACATGCAGATCAATAAATGATGACAACTTTCCTTTTTAGATGAGCAATTCCTTTAAATGTGGGAGTTCTCAAATGTTCCCTTGACATACGTCGCAAGGGTGTACACTAGGACAAATTATGCATGTGCACACATGCCTCTACAACCATCCACATTACATCTTTGTGCATGGTTGCATCTCTATCATCTCTCTCTCTCTCTCTATTGCCTCATCTGATCTGATCTGGGGTCTGTGATTATTCAGCGGTAATCTCGGGGTCAGCTGGTTGGCATGGAGACCGTTTCCCCTGGGAACAGACCTGTACACACTTCTCTACACGGGTCCTGACCCAGACATGTTCGCTCGCAGCATAGCAACACAAATGTCAAACCGTAATTATTGTCCTCTATTATCTTATTTTTAACCACTTCAGCACTCCTTCGATGCAAGTCTATGGGTTTTTTGTTTTTTGTCTGTTGTATCGTCTAACAGGCAAAAATAGCAAGTGCAATTACTTTAAAAAACATTAACAAAATAAAAATATATTGAAGCTTTCCCTTAGAATTTCACAGAGAAGGAAAGAAAAACAAACTTCAAGTAACTGATGTATGATGGCTGTTTCTGCGAAAAACAACAAGATCAGGATATCATTTTGCAGTGATTTAATCCAAAACATTTGGTGTTTGCTCTGTTGTGTCCTTAAAGTGGATGAACGTTTTCCTTCGGTCACTGGGTTTGTTTTTGTTTTTTTCATATTTCCTTCATCCTGGAAATACACTTCCTCCATCGGATCCTGCAGGAACTTTATCTGATCCTGTTAATAAAGTGCATTCAGTGGCTCTCCTGAAACACTTATCTCCAGTGATGTGAAATCCAGCCCATGTGCAGTCAAGCAGCTCCGCATGCAAATGCAAGCAGTGAATCGAAACATGAGGTAATTGCATTCTTCAGCAGCTCGTCTGCATGTTTATTATATGCTTGAGGTGTTCGGCTGATTTCATTGCATTCACATTTGCATCAACTCTAGTAAACCCTGAGAGTTACTGCAGCATATGGAAATACAAGATTTCTTGAATGGGAATGTTTTACTGAATAATCCCAAGAAAGCAATTTGCATGTGAGATCAGAAGTCTCTCTCTCTTTTAAACAAGTTTACACATCATGATTATAAGAATATAGCGAAGTTCTGATGCAACTAGCTTTACTTAAGCAAGCTGTAAACACACATTATTGCAAACACACTGATATGTGTGTGTGTGTGTGTGTGTGTGTGTGTGTGTGTGTGTGTGTGTGTGTGTGTGTGTGTGTGTGTGTGTGTGTGTGTGTGTACTTGTTTTTGTGAAATATCAGGACACAAATGTGTATAATGACATGGGTATGACATAGGTATTACAAAAAGAGGTGAAATATGAGGACATTCAGCATGTCCCCACTTTTCAAAAGGCTTATAAATCATACAGAATGAGTTTTTGTGACAAAGTAAAAGTGTGCACAGTTTCCTGTGAGGGTTAGGTTTAGGGGTAGGGGTAGTGTAGGGGGATAGAAAATACGGTTTGTACAGTATAAAAACCATTACGCCTATGGAATGTCCCCACATTTCACAAAAACAAGTATGTGTGTGTGTGTGTGTGTATAGATATATATTATAGGAAAATAGATTTATAGTTTGTTTTTTTGAAATTGTGTGTTTTGAAATCCCAAAACTCTTGTTACTATAATGCAAAAAAATATTAAAAATGTATTACAAAAATACAAGAAGAAATACTATGCAAGTCAATACAGTAAATAAAAAAAAAATAAAATAAAAAAAAATAAAAATTTATATATATATATATATATATATATATATATATATATATATATATATATATATATATATATATATATATATATATATATAATAACTGCAATTATGAAAATTAAAAAAATATTAAAATGAAGCCTATATCATGCAATACAATCAATACCTATTTAAACATTAAATTGATTGAAAGCCCTAACAAAATAACTTTAAAATAAGTTATTTATTTAATAACGATTTGGATATATATATATATATATATATATATATATATATATATATATATATATATATATATATATATATATATATATATATATATATATATATATATATATATATATATATTTTTTTTTTTTTTTTTTTAACAAATTTTTTAACACATTTTTTTACATGACAATGTAAAAAAAAACAAAAAAAAAAAAAAAACACCATGGTTTATCATGCTGTGCAAATGTGCAACACTCCTTCACTTCAGTCTCATGCCTGTGGCCCCAGACAACAGCCATCTAACTGCAAACAGAGACGTGCTTCAGCAGCAGAAAGACACAGTGAATTCATGTTTCTGCTGCCTGCAGGATTTACAGATTTAAACATCATAAAAATTGAAATGAAAGATTCCCAGTGAAATAAGTCAGATCAGACCACATATATTCCCAGTGACTGACTCCCAATGAACTGCCAGCTCTCCTAGATCAAGAACGCTAGGAAAAAACACAGTGGTCTGCTTCTCTCTCATGTTCGGGACAGAAATGGATTAGGCGTTCATTAATTCAGCAGTGGGATTATGGAAATCCAGAGCCAGCTCTGACGACAGCTACAGGAAAGTGGCAGAAACAATGATGATTTTTGTTGCTCTGCTCTGACAGGAGCAGCCAGAAACAATAGAGCTCTCATTCCCGACAGAGTCAACAGAGATTAGAGGAGATGCAGGCTGAACACAGAGAGGTCATTTATCCATCCAATCCTACTAAATCACACAGAATTCCGTGGATTATGACATCACAATCAACAATTAGCCAATCAGGAGCTGTTCGGTTAAAATGTAAACAAAGGAAGTGAAGTAACTTGGCTCTTTATTTCAATGTTCTATAAACACAAGCATGACTCAAATACTCTTTTACAAATATTATTCTGCCATATCCAAATGAAGGTTAGCTGAAATTAATTTAAAAAACTTCTTAAGTGATTTTACAATGGATTTTTTGCTTAATTCAATTTATGAATATAAAAGCAAATACAAATAGCATACAACCATGTAATTCGGTTAATTGTGATAAAGGCAACCCATTTACTAAAGCAGAGCCTGTAAACATAATGGTATTCCAGGACATGAGGGGGGAAAATAAAATAAAAAATAAAATAAAATAAAATAATAAATGCTTTCTTCTGTAAATGGCTTGGCTAGAATAAAGAGAATATAAAATCTGGCTCAGAGCAAAAAATGACTACAATGTTTAAGAGGTAAATTATACAGTAATAAAACCCAACTGTATAACTACAAAAGAGTGACACACGCCCACAAACATGTGTTTCATCTCAGTCTGGGGCAGGTAAAGTCAGTGTAATGCTATTTCTCTTCATTACAAACCACAGCTTTATCCTTATTTGAATTAAGGCTGACTAAACCATTGTTACAGTGTGTTGCTGCATTGCCAGAAGGCAAAATATTCCTCTGAGACAGAATAATGTAAATACATATGGTGCTTTGGCATTTCCCATTAAGAAACAAACCTAATACAAGCACTGGGACTTTTTTCAATAAACATGGATATATTGCTATATATATATATATATATCTCATTCTATCTCTCTGCTTATCCATCCATCAATTCATTTACAACTTGACAATGTGCAGCCTTCATTTCAAGCTTACTTTGTGAGAGGAAAATCTACATTTCTTATCAGCACTGCATGAGCACAGCCAATTAAAATCTGTTGAATGCTGCAAGAACAGGTTTCATTAGTAGGGAATTTTAATTGCATTCTCTCCTCCCAGCATTAATCTCAGAGAGCGGGAAACAGATCATTATATAGAACACACTGTTACAGCCATTAGCCTTTCTGTTCTCACACCCTGAAACACAAGGTGCAATTAACTTGATGCTGATTTCATAATTTCTCATCTCTGCCATTTGATCACTATTTGTTAATCAGAATAAAGCAACTCTGCGAATCTGCGAACAAGAGCGCAATAGTGTTTCAGTTCCTATGCGTTATAGCTCACTTCCCACAAGTATACAATACATTACATGAAGGTCATTCAAATGTCTCTCTTACTATTAAGAGTCATTTAACAGTCTTTTTTTAGAAAAGCCAAACCTTGCCTTACCTTGCATCCATCTATCCATCTATCTATCTATCTATCTATCTATCTATCTATCTATCTATCTATCTATCTATCTATCTATCTATCTATCTATCTATCTATCTATCTATCTATCTATCTATCTATCTATCTATCTATCTATCTATCTATCCATCCATCTATCTATCTATCTATCTATCCATCTATCTGTCTACACTTAAAACTTAAAATCTCTCCTCTTATTTACAACATCACCATAAACTGCAGTGCAAAGTGTGTTGCAGCATTACTGACAGGCTTTTTATTTAAACCACTGTTTAACAAAAAAAAAGAGAGAGAGAGAAAGAGAGAGAGAGAGAGAGAGAGAGAGAGAGAGAGAGAGAGAGAGAGAGAGAGAGAGAGAGAGAGAGAGAGAGAGAGAGAGAGAGAGAGAGAGAGAGAGAGAGAGAGAAAGAGCCAATTTTATGTTTTGTTTTTCCCCCTGCTGTACCAAAATCATACCGAACTGACTTCAAAGCCAAGGAAATAGCAAAGAATTAAGTCAAAAGTACAAAAGCAGTGCTCTAGATAACACAGGGTTTAAGTTAAAAATAAAAATATAAATTATTTTTAAGAAACTTAACTTTGACCTTAGCCAAATCGATTTGCTCAGGAACAAATAATATAGATAAATAAGACCAAAGATCACCCAACTGATATACCCAAATCTCGCTGTTTATATAGAAATCGCATATTTGAGCTCTAAACAACTACATTCAACCCTAAAACTACATTCTGTGATGCAATAACAGTAGTATTTGTAAAATTATAGTACAATATAATAAATATATACACAATGGTTAGTTCTGGTTCTCAAATCTGATTGACACGCTGTAAACCCGAACAGTACTACTAACTTATAAAGATTAAGTACACTGCAATTAAAGTCTGTTAAATCATTGATGCAACTTAAATCAATTATTCTGAACGAGGAGTTTAGTTTTATGTTTGTGTAGCTAAACATTTTTGAGTAAACCCTTATACTTAAATTATTATTTTTAAGTTTACTGAGTGATATAAAGTGACATCACCCATGTCACGTTCTTGTCGATGTTACGACATAACCAACGTTGTCAGAAAAGTCCATTCAACATTAAACTGAGTTGCAGCAGATTTCAAGTTCTCAGCATGCTTTGCGTCACACTCTGTAAGAGAAATGTTGAAATTCAGTGTTATTTGTTTTTGCACAAGATTAATACAGGGGAAGATGTGTTATTGTTTAATGTTCTGTTATTTTGGTATTTAAAGGTGTTTCTGTGAGGTTGAAGTTTTTAGGGTGGTGATCGTGGTGAAGAGTAGCGCCTGTTGTTAGGTCAAGGCTATATATACTGCATGTTGATTAACAGTTCATGCAAGTAAATAGTGAGTCTCTTTGATGGTTAGCACATGCTGGTGCGCTGTTGCTAACTAACACCTAGCTAACCGTAAAGATTAGGTGTTAGTTTATTCAATATTTTAATTAAGTTGTAATTACCGAATTTTTGAGTACTCTGAACTTATCGGGTTTTACAGTGCAGCATATACTGGCAGCATTTCTCACAGCGAGCGTCAATGCCGGAAGAGCAAACCCACTGTAATTTTTTATATGGAGAGAGAGTTTGTTTGTAATATATATTTTATTTACAGGATTAAATTCAGTGTAGCATCATATTAATATGCTTTGCATGCACATTATTTGTACAGCATGCAGATTTGCGTCACCTACACTGTAAAAAATATTTTCATGATTTATCACATTTTTTCTTCTGTCAAATCAACTTAGATAACTAACGTGGTTCACGTTGGAGTTTCTTTTGATTAAATCAATTGCCTTCATTGTATTAAATAATTTTTTTAATTTCCATGAACTCAAAAAAATGAGTTACCTGGTTGCCTTAAAATTTTAAGTTAAACCAACAATTCTTTTTTACAGTTTATGAGGTTCTCAGTTAGGATTCTGCAGCTCCTATTGTAGGCTGTAGACAGCTCACTAGGTTTTGCAACAGAGTTATTGTGTCTTGTACATTTTCACAGTCATGATTAATTACAAATGAAGTTCAAGTGGTTTAACATCAGCGTCTTTAAATTCAATTTAAGGCCTGCTAAAGGGAATACATTTTAACACACATTAAAAGTGTCATTTCGGTTAATTGCAATGTCTGTAAGTCATTTCTCATGGCAGGGCATGACGAGACTCCAGCAATATGAAAAAAAGAACAAGACATACGGTATTATATTGTACAAAACAACAAAGCACTCAATCATGTTTGAAAACGGTTATCTTCCGATGACCCGGACAGGAGGCGGATGATGCTCTTATCTAAGTTCTTGCCCTTTGGGCTGTTCGTTATAAGAAACAGACTCTGATGTAATGTGATAGTAAGCATGGATCCACCCTTTTTGGACCACACTCTTTTCCTGCTTCATATTCCGGATGTAAACAAATAGTGATACACACTGCAGAGCTGTTTTTATGTGAGTGTGTGTGTGTGTATGTTTAAAAGGAGGCCGAAAGGGCATAAACCGCTTCAGCTCCCCAGGGCAGACTGATCTACCGGCCTGTGCCGAGATGACAGAAAATCATTTAAAATCCATCGCGCTTCAAAAGGTCACAAGTTGAATGTTGCTGTAAGTGAATTCTACTGAGAGCAGCAACTGGAAAATCTTCTCTCTATCCAGGGTTTGTGAGGAGTTCATGAAGATTTACACACGATTTAAGATTTACAGGGTCAATGGAATAAAACACAGATACTATATCACTTCAATTGCTGAAGGATTTTTGAGTCTGTATTGTTCAATAGATGTGGATAATCATCCAGTCGCATACAGCATTGATTGGTAAATGGTGCGTTCAGATTTCATGAGTATAGATTAAACTATGATTAAACATTAAAGGCAACATTAAATTTCTAAAAGTTGGCTTTCTGCACTATTATTTTTTTTGCATTACAGAAAAGGGATCTGTGGCGACCAGGGCGGGCGAGAGCCGTGAGGGAACGGTGCGAGGCCGGTGACGCAAGTGATAACAAGCATCACCTGGGAGGCGCACCGGCCTTGAGTCTCTCACGGAGGAGCTCCGGGAGCATAAAAGGAGGAGCGACGACCGTGGAGGACGAGAGAGGACCAGGCCTGGACTTTATTTTATGTTTTATTATGTTTGTGTGGCCGGCAGACGTCCGCGAGGGTCTGCCGGCATTACTTTCATTTTGTTCTATGTTTATTTTGAATTAAAAGTTACGTTGAATGTTCGCCGGTTCCCGCCTCCTTCTTCCCACATTTACGAACTGTGTTACATTGGTGCCGAAACCCGGGAGGAAGGAGGGACATGCTGTCGGAGAGCCCTCACTGCTGAGGGGGATCGCGGTGCTGCGGAGTTCGGGCAGCGCGGAAGTGAAGACCGCGAGAGGCTGCCCGAGGCGGTGGTGCTGGAGCCTTGTGAAAGGTGGGACGGAGACCCGGATGCCGTGCTCCTGGGACGAGGTGGGGTGGCTGCCGTCCTGGACCTGGAGGGAGCGGAGGAGTCGCCGCCGTCTGCCGTGGGCCGGAGCCTGCTGCCGTCCGCCATGAAGGGGAGGAGCAGGGGACAGGGGACTCGCTGCCGGCTGCCCTCAGTCGGAGGAGCCATCGCCGGCCGCCAGGAGGCGGTCGAGGATCGGGCCATCCACCGAGCGTCCAGTGCCACCGCATGGCACCGCGAGAAAGAGCCTCTTGGCAGGCTGAGGACCGAGCGGCAGTGTGTCGGGGAACCGGACCAAGAATTTTTTTTTTCTCTTTTTCCTCTCTCCCCTCTCTCGTCCTGTCGCTCCCCTTGCTTCCGTCTCCTTTCTCTCGTCTCGTCTGTCCTTACCCCCAGGTGCTGCGGCCGCCGAGACAGGCCCCGGGGGGGAGTAGAGCGCAGTCTCGGAGGTACCCCCCGGCCTGCGAGGGGCGATGGGGGTATGTGGCGACCAGGGCAGGCGAGAGCCGTGAGGGAACGGCGCGAGGCCGGTGACGCAAGTGATAACAAGCATCACCTGGGAGGCGCACCGGCCTTGAGTCTCTCACGGAGGAGCTCCGGGAGCATAAAAGGAGGAGCGACGACCGTGGAGGACGAGAGAGGACCAGGCCTGGACTTTATTTTATGTTTTATTATGTTTGTGTAACCGGCAGACGTCCGCGAGGGTCTGCCGGCATTACTTTCGTTTTGTTCTATGTTTATTTTGAATTAAAAGTTACGTTGAATGTTCGCCGGTTCCCGCCTCCTCCTCCCCACATTTACGAACTGTGTTACAGGATCATTTTCATACTAATAAGCTTTTTGTAGCTTCTAGTAATTCAGCTAGTGTTTGCACTTTTTGGGAGAACTTACCTATAAATGGTTTACTTATAGTTGTCTGTATTAAAATTTTAAAGGAGTATTTGAGAGAGATATTGGATATGTTATGAAATATAAAGCAAATGAAGGTCAAGAGTCACCTGCGAACCTGATTTGATTTCGTGTCTAATTTAACTTGAACATACCAAAAGACGAGGTGATGAAATGCATCATTTGGTCATCATCACTTCTGCAGGGGTGTTAAAAAGGGCAGTGCAAGTACACTTCGTCTTTGCCAGCAGCCAAATCACCCGAGACTGGCTGCCCACTGAAGCTAAGCAGGAATGACCCTGGTTAGTACCTGGATGGGAGACTCCCTGGAAAACTAGGTTGGTGCTGGAAGAGGTGTTTGTGAGGCCAGCAGGGGGTGCTCACCCTGTGGTCTGTGTGGGTCCTAACACCCCAGTATAGTGATGGGGACACTACACTGTCAAAAAGCACCGTCCTTCGGATGAGACGTTAAACCGAGGTCCTGACTCTCTGTGGGCGTTAAAAATCTTTCGAAAAGAGTAGGGGTGTAACCCCGACATCATGGACACATTTGCCCATTGGTCTCTTTCCATCATGGCTTCCTAATCATCCCCATATACTGATTGGCTTCATCACTCTGTCATCCTCTCCACCAATAAGCTGGTGTTTGGTGGGCGTTCTGGTGCAAAATGGCTGCAGTCACATCATCCAGGTGGAAGCTGCACATTGGTGGTGGTTGAGGCGTTTCCCCCTTCCATATGTAAAGCGCTTTGAGTACCCAGAAAAGTGCTATATAAATGTAAGGAATTATTAAAATGATGAATAAAGAAATTTATAGACATAACTATACAAATATATATAGCCTGAGAACCGCAAGCATTCGCAGGCATGCTGATATAGCACTTCAGCTCATGTGATATTATATATAAATATGTATGTAAAAAAAAAAGTAAAAAAATGAACATCCATAGTTCATTCTGCCTCAAATAACACAGATTAATGGAATAATACAGATGAGGGAAAGCATGTAGTCCCATCCATTGCTTACAAAACAACTTTTCACACAAGTAGATGTGAGGCATGTTAAAGGCACAGTATGTAAGTTTCGTCACTAGATGTCGCTTACTCAAAACAGTAACAGAGGCGTAGCTTGATGATGCCGTGAAATCATGGGAGTTGTCGTCTTCACCGCCACAGCCGATGGAAAGCAATCCGACAGAACTCGGGCAGAAATCATGTTAATGGGTGAGCTAATGAATTAAATTTTTTTTATTAATGTTACTGTGGTATGCAGCAGAGCGGGGCCGAGAGCCGTGGGAGCGGAATGAGGCCGGTGGAGTGAACTCTAATGACAGACAGACCTGCATGACACACCAGTCTTGAGTCCCATGGAAGAAGGGATGATGACAATAAAGGACAAGAGAGGACCAGGCCTGGGATATTTACGTTTCTGTTTTATTATGCTTATATGCTGCAGTTGCTCCTTGTCTTGTTATTTGTTTATTTTAAGATTAATGTTACGTTGCCGTTTGATAACTTAAATTCACATTATTTTATTTAATTCTAATGTTTAATTACTACTCATACAGGTCAGTGTGGTGTTGTCAAAAGTACCGACTTCGGTACCTAGTCGGTCTTGACATTTAAAAAATGTGACGCCTTGAGCGCTGTTGAGTGGATTCGTAAACATCTCTGATTGGCCGTTGTTTTCAAGGCTCATCGGATATGTCTGTGATAGGCTTCAATGATCAACGCTGTAAAAACATTGTAAATAGACATCAATTAATCTCTTCACTAAGCGCTTACACAGATACACACAGGAGCGTTTGAAAGCAGGCGTCTATCGCTTGCGCTCCCACTTTCAAAACGCTTTCAAATTCAAACACTTCCTCGTGCTTTCAAACACTTCTGTGTTAACTTCATTGAAGCCAATCACAGGTATATCCGATGAGCACGTCAACACAATGGCCAATCAGAGATGTTTACGAATCTGCTCAACAGCGCTCAAAGAATCACATTTTTAAAATTTCAGTACCGATAGGTACCGAAGACAGTACTTTTGACAACACTAGCTGAGTGTGTTAAAAGTTGTGTTAACAGTTGTGTTGTCGCACACTGCAGTAAGCTAAATCTATTTTACAATATCATATTAATAAAATGACATGCGACTAATTTTAAAATATATTGTATGGTGGAGAAAATGCTGTATAACAGTTCCTACAAATAAAGCTCTTTCTGATTATGCTATGTTAACCACTTGACAAAATATTGTCATCTCTGAGGCATGGTAAAAACATGGTGCTCGTGGTAAATCAAGAAAATGAGAGATTCAAACAATAAGACTAACCGTGTTGTGCTATATAAGAATGATTCGTTTTCTGTTGATAAATGTATCCAAACAGTTGCTCACCTGTCCAATAAAATGCATAATATATTAAATCGTTTTTGGTGTTTCCATGGTTTCTCCGAAAGTAAAAGCGGAAATCGAGGTGGGTAACGCGGGCATGACGCCATTGTCAGATGACGTAATGACACGGGCCATTACACTGGTTAAAATTACTGATTTCTCTGAATCTAAACATGGTTGGAAACATTTGGGACAATGTAAGTACATAAGTCAACAAAATATATAACATTGTTCCAGTGATTTTTGGATTTTCTAATCCAAAAATCTTACATATTGTGCCTTTAAACTCCAGGCACTGTTGTCTGAGTCTGTTGCTTAAACTTGCTTAAGCGATAACATTTCTGAAACTTCCTGCATGAATCTACAGTTGTGAAAATGTTTACCCATGCTTTGTGGTTGGGGTGTGTGCAAAAGTCAGGCTAAATGGATCACAAATCTTGAACTTGTCTGGCTTTCTGGAGCACAGAGGAATGAAATCACTAAGAAAGGCTTTAAAACATCACTACAACTTCCAACTGAGGCGTTTTCCTAAAACCATAGATAAAATATGATTATTTTCCCCCGCACCAACTTTGTGTGCCAGTTCAGATGCAGAGTGTGTATCTCAGACCAGATCAATATCTGCTGCGTATAAACAGCTGCTTGACTAAACTAAGCTGCAGATAAAACAACCCTGGAACAGAATCACTAAAGTCTAAATAAAAGCAAGTTTACTAACTGCAAGTATCGCTGAATAACGTTCTCAATAGTGAAAACTTGACAGTAAAAGTAATTTTTTAGTTGTTAGGTCACTTGTTTGACTTTTGTTTTAGCATCCCAAAGCGTTTAAAAGGTGCAAAACATCAGTGCACAAGTGATAAGCTCAATAATTACAAATCTGCACACATATCTACAATTTAAGTCTACAACATGTCGTGATGACTTCACAACCATTTTTCACAAATCCCTCTAATACATTTCTGGGCATCTTTATAATTACATTTTCTTTGTATACATTCATTCTGATGTTATCCATCATACTTTCAGTTCTGCCTGATAGGAGGTTTCATTTCACTTCTGTAGTGAGATTGAGCTTAGATTCCTCTGTGGAGAGATTCAACACACAGCATCAGTGCTTTGGGAATCTTTCCATGGCAGCCAACCAAGACAATAAGAAAGACGGAAATAATTTTATACTTGTGTTTTGGTATTTCCAAATAACTAATCTCAACCTTGGCCACCCTACTGAGCCTTCTACACTCGACTTCAGAGTCATGCCGTATCGAGCCCATGCAAATGAAAGTCACTCTAAAAATTCCTCATCATCCCAAAGGGAATAAGATCTGCCAGTCGCACCCCTGGGTCCCACCGTTTCATCTTGCAGAGGATCGCTGGGGAATGAGATTGTGCTGAAATTAACGGCAAACACAACTTCAATCAGTTCAACTCTGAGTCGAGGAACAATAAGCAAGACTGCCTCTGCCTGTGTGGGCTCATTTAGTTTGGCTCATATCGAGCTGAAAATTACGCCCCATACTGTTTTTAAAAGTAACGGTGGGTACATCAGGGGGGCCTGAGCAGACACACCCTACGGTTTTCATAGCAGTCTTGCTTCAGGAAATGACGGGCATAACAGGGTCACATTTCACAACAAATCCTGCCAAAAGCAACAGAAAAGCCCTTGTATTGAAAGCAGAATGACCATACAGTCACTCAAGAAAAACAGTAAGAATAGGACAACTTCTTTCCATAAGGCCATTTGACTAGGTGGTGAGCAGATCCCCTGTTAAATGTGACGATAACGAGGTGGATTCATGGAAATGTGACAAATAAAAGCTTGCAACCCCCTCCTGAGAGTCTCGGACAGGGCAGACTGGTGGTATTTCATACTGCTGACTAGATCACTGTTGTGTCTAGACCCACACTAAATCTAGACTCAAAGCCAACATGATCATGAGTAACACAGTTGAGTCAGATGCTCTACAGGAACAACTAAACTCTTATGGATGGTCTGGAATCAGTTTAGCACAGCATTTTTTAGGTATGAACTTGATAAATGCATCAAAATTGCAAATGTAATTTATTTAGAAAATGCAAGAAAACAATGCAGGGATGATCTGAAAAGAAACCTTGAGTGCAGTTCAAGTATGTGCAAATGCATACACTTAAATTGAAAAATATAGTTTGAATGAATAAATATCATTCCTATGTTCAAGAGAAGAAAATAGTAACTTACAGGGAAACTGCAAAAATGTGTAAATGTAAAAGTTGTTTATGCACATTTTGGAAATTTCATCCTCATTTTGGCCGTTCCATTGCATAAAATATGTGGATGCAAATTTGGCTAGTGAAGATCAGCACTAATAGACCATTGCCGGCAGATGATTAATCAGCACAAGGTCACATTGCTACCAAAACTTTAGCAAAAACTACTGCAGCTCACAGCTTCTGTAGTTCAGAAACTTGAAACGCCATCTTTTAGGGTAAACCAGAACTGAAAGAGGAAAAACATCCCCACAGAAAAATCACATGTCATTATCATACCAAGGGAGGGATCATGTTTACTGTACAAATGTTTATATTTAGATTGTTTAGAGATATCGGCTGAGCAACAGAAGGATACTGTTTCCAATGCTTAGAAATCTTATATACAGTGTCAGTGTTCAAAAGTTTGGGGTCAGTAAGTTATTTTTTTTTAAGAAATTAATACTTTCATTCAGCAAGGATGCATTAAATTGATCAAAAGTGACTAATTCTATTTATAAAATTACAATAGATTTCTGTTTCAAATAGATGCTGTTCTTTTGAATGGTCTATTCCTCAAAGAATCCTGAAAAAATGTATCATGGTTTTCACAAAATTATATGAAGCAACTGTTTTTAACATTGATAAGTGTAATAAAAGTTTCTTAAGCAGCAAATCAGCATATTAGAATGATTTCTGAAGGATCATGTGATACTGAAGACTGGAGTAATGATGCTGAAAATTCAGCTTTGACATTAGTATTTAAATAGAAAACAGTTAGGCTTTTTTAAATTATAATAATATTTCAAAATATTACTGTTTTTAGTGTATTATGACTAAATAAATAAAGCCTTGGTGAGCATAAGAAAAAAAAATCTTACAGACCCTAAACTTCCCATCCAAGTCTACAGACAGACTGAACACATTATCATTACTATGATTATATTTTCCCAGAGGCACACTGAGGCTCCTGCAGGACGGAGTGATGAGGGATTGGCATGTTTTAGCACTTTGCACATCACTGAGAGAAACGTTTTTCATATCATACTATAAAAATGTGAAGAACTGAGTCTGAAGCCTTTAGGATTTGTGCTTTATTGCATAGCTTATTGTCTTTTTAGCCAACATGTGGTTAGCATGCTATATTTTTCACACATACCCAACAGATTTTCTGACCTCATATCAAAGTTCTTCCCAGGAAGACAAATCACTGTGAGAATACATAAAAAAACCTACTTATTAGTACTGGGTGGTTCCAAGGTCATTTATAGGATGTTCTTGGTCACTATATTGCTGGATCCCATTGTCAATGTAAAATATTTAGACCATTTTATTGTCTGTCAAAGCAAATGGATTATGCTGAATAATACGCTCAAGAAGATGCACAATCAATCAGGTATCAGTCGTTTCAGCAGCACAAGCCTCATGAAACATACAAGTCATTAACTACATCCAAAATAATTGCTAAACCATTCAGCAGAACCCAAACTGATTAACATAATGGTCTGATCACCATTTAATGGCACAATTCAACAAACTGCAGTTTTACAAGTTAACGGCGAGTTGTTTTTCTCAGACTGAAACCATTATGATAATGATTAGCACAATAGAGAAGACAAACAGCACTTCAGGGAGGACACAGAGTTGCTAATATCAGACAACTATGTGTGTAAAGGCTGTAATGGAAAGCCAGAACGCACACACAGCTGATCAGGTCAATGCCAGTCCATTATGGCTTAGAGCATTACTCTTGGAGGTACATCTATTTTTGCAAACACACAATGAATTGCAAGACTGTCTGCTGAGAATGTACATGCTGCACATAAAGTCAACATCAAACTGCATGGACAACTCATTTTACTTTCATAACATAACTATTTTCTGTTTGAAACTGAATACGACGAGAATGGAATGTAGGGAAAGACTAGATTTATCCATTAGATCGCTAAGTTATCCACTGAAAGTGGGCGTTTCATACAATACCAACCTGATCTCATGAGAAACTAACAATTTTACAAGGTGGCAATTTCATGATTTGAACATAATGAACATACATACAACCAGTGACAATATAAGTAAGCATACAAAGGCGAATAGGCAAGATCAAGGGAACAGCCTATAATTCAATAACTCTCGAAACAGGGAGGACGAACTCAGGAAACACAACCTCTAAACATTAACAAGACCAAACTAAAGAACTAAACAACAAAGAACTAAACAAAACAGTGAGTATATACACAGACTAAATGAGGTAAGTAATTGAACAAAAGGTGAACGGAATGATGAATCATGGGAACAAACTGGCACACACTAGGAAACATTCACACAGGAAAACAGGAATGGGAAAAACAGAACTATGAAACTAAGCCAGAAAAGAACATATATGTGACATATACATACAGTGGATACGGAAAGTATTCAGACCCCCTTAAATTTTTTCACTCTTTGTTATATTGCAGCCATTTGCTAAAATCATTTAACCCTTAATGGGTCCTTGGGGTCTATCTGACCCCGAGGGACTAAATCGTCGGTACAACAAAGGGACCATTAAGGGTTAAGTTCATTTTTTTCCTCATTAATGTACACACAGCACCCCATATTGACAGAAAAACACAGAATTGTTGACATTTTTGCAGATTTATTAAAAAAGAAAAACTGAAATATCACATGGTCCTAAGTATTCAGACCCTTTGCTGTGACACTCATATATTTAACTCAGGTGCTGTCTATTTCTTCTGATCATCCTTGAGATGGTTCTACACCTTCATTTGAGTCCAGCTGTGTTTGATTATACTGATTGGACTTGATTAGGAAAGCCACACACCTGTCTATATAAGACCTTATAGCTCACAGTGCATGTCAGAGCAAATGAGAATCATGAGGTCAAAGGAACTGCCAGAAGAGCTCATAGGCACAATTGTGGCAAGGCACAGATCTGGCAAAGGTTACAAAAGAATTTCTGCTGCACTTAAGGTTCCTAAGAGCACAGTGGCCTCCGTAATCCTTAAATGGAAGACGTTTGGGATGACCAGAACCCTTCCTAGAGCTGGCCGTCCGGCCAAACTGAGCTATCGGGGGAGAAGAGCCTTGGTGAGAGAGGTAAAGAAGAACCCAAATATCACTGTGACTGAGCTCCAGAGATGCAGTCGGGAGATGGGAGAAAGTTGTAGAAAGTCAACCATCACTGCAGCCCTCCATCAGTCGGGGCTTTATGGCAGAGTGGCCCGACGGAAGCCTCTCCTCAGTAAAGACACATGAAAGCCCGCATGGAGTTTGCTAAAAAACACCTGAAGGACTCCAAGATGGTGAGAAATAAGATCCTCTGGTCTGATGAGACCAAGATAGAACTTTTTGGCCTTAATTCTAAGCTTTATGTGTGGAGAAAACCAGGCACTGCTCATCACCTGTCCAATACAGTCCCAACAGTGAAGCATGGTGGTGGCAGCATTTTGAGTTTGCAGGTATAACACAGCCCTTTTCTGCTGAATTGCCAAGGCCACGCTGCTACTAGGGAAGTTGTCAAAGGTGGTGCAAGTAAATAGTTTGATGAGAGCTTTCAAAGACAAACAATACTCCTTTGGAAAAGGATGCACAGACAAAACCATGTACAAAAAGACCAGAAACACTTATTTAGAAAGCAAACAGGGTCAATTTTGATATATGTTGACTTCAAAAAGGAGTTAAATGTAAGATGCTTTTTACTTGCCCTGAGGTCAGTACAGAGGCTTAGTGGTTTTGACAGGGCGAAACACTGCAAGAGTTGTCCTTTGAACTGTGAGTTATTAGAGTAGATATGAACACAGTCAGTGTAATACATCACATTAAAAGTGCCTCAGGGCAACGGCACTGATCTGCAAGCATTAAGCATACATTCTACATCTGACTGAACACACTGAGAACATGCAGTCAGATGCAAAAACTGGAGTCTTCACGAAGACCTTGTTGAGTGCATCGCTCAATGCTCTAGAACAAAACTTCTTTGTATTGCTCTGAAAGCTACAGCGCTTTAGAAGCTCAGCGCTTGTCTGATAATACACTAGAGTTGTAGCGGCGCATCTAACCCGCTGCCTCAAAGAGCTGAAAAACGTGCTCCATCATTTCAGACCCAGGAGGCTGGAATTAAACCACTCAGGAGAGGCGCCTTTACTCAGAACAGCTTGTTGTCTGTGACTCTCTACCTTGACGTACATGACTAATCTGCAAAAAGACAAAGAAAGCTCTAATTTAAGTTGCCGCTTTCTTGCTGGGAAAAGCAGGACCGTGACTGGCTCTATCATTCAGACCCAGCACATGCTGTGTTAGTGCACAGCTAGATGTTAAAGTGCAATGAAATCGCATCAAAGTATGGCACAGAAACATTCCACATGTAAATGATTTATATTAAGACATCAAATCTTTATGTTTAGCACCGCTGAACTGACTCTTAATGGCTTGGAGGCACAGAGGGAGGATGATTTGTCTTACAGTATCAGCATACGAGCGGATTAATCCAGAATTTACTGACAGCAGCAAATCAAAGGCACTATCTGCACATGGATCACCTTCAAAGAAATCTTTTCTGGTGGATTTAAAAGAGATGCAAAGGTAAAAGTGAAGATATATCTTTATATATATATATATATATATATATATATATATATATATATATATATATATATATACACAGTCTGTTGATGGACAATAAAAATTACCCAAAGGCTCATTTTCTATTTATACTGTATACACACACACACAGTTTTTCCAGGATTCTTTGATGAATAGAAAGTTTAAAAGGACAGCATTCATTTGAAATGGAAATCTTTTATAACATTATACATGTCTTTATTGTCACTTTTGATCAATTTAATGCATCATTGATGAATAAAAGTATTAGTTTCTTTAAAAAAAAAAAAGTTCTTACCACAAACTTTGAATGGTATCAAGGTTTCCACAAAAAATTTAAGCGGCAAAACATTGGTAGTAACAAGAAATGTTTCTTGAGCAACAAATCAGGATATTAGAATGATTTCTGAAGGATCATGTGACACCGAAGACTGGAGTAATCATGCTGAAAATTCACCTTTGACCACAGGAATAAATTACATTTTACAATATATTCCAATAGAAAAAAAAAAATAATAATTGTTATAATATTTCACAGTTTTCTGTTTTTACTATATTTTTGTAAAAACAGCCTTAGTGAACATAAAGAGACTTCTTTCAAAAACAGTAATACATCTGAATTATTCCACGAACTGTTCCCCGGTAGTGAAAGTCAAGACTACTTTTAGTCTTTTATGGTGCTTTTTTTGCCTTTATTTTTTTCTTTTTTGTTTTGAGTTTGACAGCCCCTGGTCAGTGTCCGCAGAATGGAAAAAGAGCAATTCTGACATATTTCAAAACGTCGTACAGGTTTGAAACGACATGCAAGTAAATTTTGACTATTCATTTACTGGTGAATAATAGACATTTGATTTTTATCGGGAAAGAAAGCGAGGCTGTGAGGGATAGATATACATCTCTTCAGTGGGTTGTACTGTTATTTAATGTGTTTTGGGATTGCTCAGCTGACGAATCACTGCAAAAATAGCTTTCCAAGAAATTTCAGTAGACAAAATCTCCTATCCTTCAAAGCCTTGCTTTCATACCTGTCTAAATTGATTGCAGTGTCACCAGATTGTGTTATTGCATTGGAATCTCATGCATGTTCATACACAGACGGTCTGTGTGTGAGCATACGGGCTGGTGTGAACTGTGGGGGTGAGCACCAAAACAACAGTCTCTCTGGGAGGGGCGTGTTACATTTGCTTTCATTTCTCAGGATATAAAAACATTACCAGAGAGTAGATGTCATCAAGCACTCCACCCTGTATGCACACACAGACGGTCCCATGTCCAAATACTTCTCTCGGAAGGAACTGGGGCAAATATGCACTGCCAGACACACACACATAAATGAAGCAGAAGCTTCTTCAAAGCTGTGAGATCATCCTACGATCACATTTCAAAGGTGAACTAGCCTGCAGCTCTGTTTCTCTCTTTGGCTTCAGAGAGAGGTCATCATAGCTGTGTTGATCCTCACAGTGAGACTCTGTCTGCTCACAAACAGACGTTACGATGTCTCAGGCCTGAGATACTGTTTCCTGCTCGGATTCATCAAGATATCAAACCTGATGCTATGATTATTCCACCTGATGGTAGAAATGTGTCAACCACATTTAGCTATATAATTTCAACAAAAGTTTGTTTGGGTCAGTAATTGGCTTCGTCTGAAAGCTTAGGCAGCTGACTTGTTGCCTTGATGCCCTATCAGGCAATGACTTTGTAGGCAGAGTTTGTGCTTAAAGGGATAGTTCACCCAAAAATGAAAATTCTGTCATCATTTATTTACTCGTGTCGTTCCAAACCCATAAGACTTTCATTCATCTTCACAACAAAATCTGACATATTTCTGTCCTTCAATTGACTGTATAACTTTTTGAAGCAACTATTAATGCTTCAAAAAGTTCATAAAGAGATTGTAAAACTAATCCATATGAATTGAGCAGTTTAGTACGAATTTTCTTAAGAGACTCGATCGCTTTATATGATGAACAGACTGAATTTATGTCAATCTTTTATTCACATATAAACATTCATAGTCGCACGCATCAGTTGTGGTAAACAGAAGCTCAAGCATGTTTGCTTGATGTGCGAGAACCAATGAGGTTCATTCTCATGTGTTACTTGACACGTCTGAGCTTTCACAAGAACCTATGAGGTTTGTTCTCGAGCATCAAGCAGGTACGGTTGATCGCTGATCAATGTTTATTTGTGAATAAAAGCCTAAATTCAATCTGTTTGTCATATAAAGTGATCGAGTATCTTCAGAAAATTTGGACTAAACCACTCAATTCATATGGATTAGTTAACGATCTCTTTATGAACTTTTAGAAGCATCAAAGTGTCAGTTGTATAGCTGTCTATGGAGGGACAGAAATCTCTTAGATTTCATCAAAAAGATCTTCATTTGTATTTCGAAGATGAATGAAAGTCTTATGAGTTTGGAACAACATGAGGGTGAGTTGATGAAAGAATTTTCATTTTTGGGTGAACTAACCCTTTAACTGTTAAAAGCCCTGCAATCAACTCAAGCCAGATTGAAACAAAGTAATTGAGTAGTAAAAGGGTGATGATACGTGCTGGGAAATGCATATTGCCCCTCATATTTCTGGGCAGCTGGTAATGATATGACATCATTGGCTCTTCCCCTGACAGCTCAAATTCAATCCAGATCTGCTTCCTGTCCATTCAGCCCTCCACCAGACACAACCCAAGAGAATCGCAAACGTCTCTTCCTGTTAACTCTTAAACCATGCTGATTTTGAAAGCCATAAGAGATAACTTAGATCTCTAGAATATCTTAGTTGCTTCTCCTAGACGGTAATGAGAGTGCATGGAGAGTAAATGGAGCAAATTTAAGGGGACATTTTTTGCTTTAGAAAAAGACGGCAACAATGATTGTTTACATGTGCACCACTAATGCGATTTTTTACAATACTCAGAGTAAAGACTAGATCGCAGTAAGATGACATGAGCACTTCACTTCACTCCTGTTTACATGCAATTTTCATATTATGATTACTCAATAAGAATAGTGGTCATTTTTACGGCCACTTTTCACATGTGCCAATGCATAGCACAAATGATGGTGTTACTGGCCACTGTTTTAATCCACTTACGTGTGTACATGCATACATATTATGCATACATGAGGTAGCTTAATCGCAATATTGCCAAAATCCCATTATAATCACATTATGAGGATGCATGCAAACGCACTCATTCTCATCCATCTCCTACAGAGCATTTTGGACGTTCATTTATACGACAGCATTTGGGGACCTGAAAATGATTTGAAAACAATACTGTTATCGTCTTCGTGTAAACTACAAAAACGCACATTTGTGAAAACAGTGACGTCATATATATGCGTATTACACGTTCAGTCTATAGCCCCGTAGTGTTTCTTTACAAAGTGACATCGCCAACTACTGGCCTGGCGGCATAAAACAGCATTTTTAAGCATTTTCGCAGATCTGTGTGAATGAGAATTGTTTTGACAATGTTGTCATCTGTACGCAGAAAACACAAAAGAAAAACCTTTCAGCTTTTAGTACATCATTGTCGTGTAAACGTACCCTCAATGAACTCAAACATTTGTCATCAAATTCTTCCAAGAACATATATATGATTTAAATGAAAACTTCTCGTAAGTAATTAAAAGAGAAACATTTGAGACAAAGCTGAAACCTGAATGAATAACTGAATAACTAAACTGAAAACCCATGAATGAACCATAAACTAACCTCCATTAAGTCAGCTGAGAAAGCAATGAAAAAGCAACCTCTAAGCAATAAACCTGTCCTCTGGGACATCCCACATGCGTTCACAGCCAAACACCGGTTCTTCTCAAAGACTTCAGACAAACAGGTTGCAGCATCATAACAGTACAAAAACAAACCAGTCCACATAGATTTACATAACCACGCACTAACCACTTAAATCACTGCTGATTCCACGCCTCAAATATTCCAAGAATCTGAGTATGTCCTCAGGTTCATAGGACGTGTGCATCTTATCCGCTTGCGAGTCAGGACAGGCTCACAGCGCAGGCCTCGTGTGAGGGACGCGTGGAGAAATCACAAGCGAGCAGCAGGTAGAGCCGTGAGGTCGTGTTTGCACAGCTGAGTAACAGGAATCTCGTAGGCAAGCACGTGTTGAACGCAATCCAGGGGCTGTTCAGCAGATGCTGCCACACCCTGTCAAACACACAGTCCTCACCCTCCTCCAGAAACCCATTACAAATCTAACCACTTCCTCAAGCTCTTTCTAGTGTCACAGGACTGGATGGGCACCAGATGTTGATTGAGTGTCTTCGTGCTTCATCCTTCACTGTGAATTCACAGTAAAGTACTTGCTAGCTGTCATATCATTATTGTTTATATAATGTTCATAGCAGTTTGGATCATATTACAGTTTTTGATTCATTCAAATTTTTCAAATGTAACTTTGCTTTCCATTTATTACTGAAAGAACACTTTAAGTACTTCGATACCACAGCAAAAACTACTGACCTAACTAATAAAGTTCAAACACTGTGAATGCAAGCTGCATTCACACGGGGCGTCGACGTCAACACTTGACGGAGGACGTGTCTGCACTATCGGGACACTATCTGGACACTGGCGGCTTTACTTTTTTACAATGAAAACTGTGCTGTGCACACAGATAACAGCGTGTGAAGACCGAATTCATGATGAAACTTAGCAATTAATCCGTGAAACCGTGGAGCCTGATCCATACGGATCACAGATCAACTACGATCCTTTTAACCCCCGGTTCATAGTTAAAGTTAGGGATTTAAGCAAACCTTTGACGCTAAGGATTAAACTTTGACATGATTCATGCACCATTTGAGCTACAAAAATTAATTATACCTCAAATTATTTATTTTTACATAGACTTTCATCGAAGGAGGGCTATATCTAGAGATCAGAATATCATGTATAGATTTGGGGGTGGGCTTTTTGACTCTAGCAACCACTTAAAGTACCCTAACAACCATCATGAACACCAAAGTAACCACTCAGAAAACTAAAAATACAAAAATAAAAGCTTATTTAAAATCTTGGTCAAATTGTCTAATTTGTTCCAGACCTATATAATATAAAAAGTATGTATCACTTATTTACTAAAACAAAATATCTTCATGCAGAGAGAGTAAAAGTTATCATTGGTCTAGGTCAATCATTGAAACGAAGATATCCACTTTATTATTGATATAGCACAATAAAATCTGCTGTTAATTTTAAATCCATTTAAACATTTTTCCAAGCAAAGGCTTATGGGTTTTCCATTTACCCATTGTGGAATCCCAATTTATTTTTAAAGATAACATGATTTAGTCTTGAAGACTTAACAGTAAAACTGTGAATACAGTGTTTTAATGTAAAAAAAATTGCAAGTAAAATCCTATTAATATTTTAAGTGCTTTAAGGAACTAAAGAGAGCAAAAAGGACATTTGCATCATTTTACATAAATAAAGTCAAATGACAGGAGTAGAAACGAGCGAGCGACAGATGAAGAAAGAGAGAGTACTGAGCCCTGGGTTTTCCTCACAGGAAGTTGCCTGTCTGCCTTTCTTAACTTTCCTGCGTTTGAACATACGAGAATAGCCAAGAGTTCCAGTAAATGAATACATGCCCGAACAATGTGCTGGATCTTCCGTCTGCTCTCTCCTGTGCGTCAGGACACAAACACAGAGCCAAGAAAGTCAAGACGCATTTCATATTGGAGATGCTCTCATTAATGTAAGTAAATGCTTTGTAGACTAACAATTTTAAAGACACAACTGATCAGTGCATTGCCATAATTCCTGCTGGAGAGCGTGATCCCCATTTACTTAATTTATACAGCTTAATTCTCTCAATTACAAAAGCAAACAAACTTCAATCCTGCTAATGAGCCTTTATTCGTGTTCTTCCTGAACGTTTTGCTCTGCACACTTTACACAAAGCACCAGGCCTTTCTTCTGACCCTGACAGATCTAACGAGCGCCCAACAAATAATCGGTTTCACCCACTAAACTGCAACGGCTTTGGACCAATTAGCTCCCACTGTTACCCACAAGCAAAAAACAAAAACTGCTTCAAAGAGAATGTTAAACGCATAATACAGCAGGGCACTATAATAAACACTGATGCTCTGTATCCCTATCCACAGAGGAAATGTTTTAACCTACATTATTAAATGAAACACTTGCAAGCAAAAATAGATTCTGGGATTTCTCTTACAGAAATAAGGAAACCATACAATGCATCTTTTTATATTCTAAATTAAAAAGAAGTAAAACTACGAACATCAAACAAAAATGCATTTACATAAATCTCAGAATAATCATTTAAACATTTGGACAGATCTGAACTACTTCAGGAGGAATCAAGCATCTGTTGAGACTTTCTATTCTATATTGGAAGAATAAATTTATCCACAAAGACTTTAAGTGCCTTTATTTTTGAGGAATTTTAAAGGGGTCCTTGATTATGATTTCACTTTTTTAACTTTAGTTAGTGTGTAATGTTGCTGTTTGAGCATGAATAACATCTGCAAAGTTAGGACACTCAAAGTTCAATGCAAAGGGAGATATTTTCTTTTACAGAAATCGCTTTTTAAGGACTACAACGAGCTTCTTCCTGGGTTGGTGACATCACAAACCCAAAATTTACATAAACCCCCGCCCCCGAGAACACACAACAAAGGGGGTGAGGTCATGTTGGGCTGCTTTAGAGAAGAGGAAGAGTTGTTGTAGTAGAGTGTTGTTGCCATGCCGTCATTTTACGGCGGACTGCTTCACCAACGAGGGTCAATTAACATTAAAAGATTAACATGGCGGCACATGCTAGTGGATGAGTTGAATCAACTCCAAAGCAACTACAAAAATGTATCCACTAACCATTCAGGAACATCCAGTTTCATTCTAAAAGTTGTAACTTCTTCCTGAGTCTCTCCATCAGTGTCGACTCCAGTTTGAACAATGTAAGGCTGAACACCATTACTGACAATCCTCATTTTTTGCTGCGTGAGATTCTCCAGCTTTGTTGTTGTTGAGCAACCGAAGCGTGAGCTGTTAAAGCTCCACCCTCTTCTGGAAAGCGGCCGCATTTAAAGCGACACGCACAAAAACTTTGTGTGTTTTTGCTCACACGCAAACAGGGGCAAATTTGACAAGCTATAATAAATGATCTGTGGGGTATTTTGAGCTGAAACTTCACAGACACATTCTAGAGACACCAGAGACTTACATTACATCTTGCAAAAGTGGCATAATAGGTCCTCTTTAAATAAGAATCCAAATATAATCCTTGAGAAGATGATTCTTTTCAAAGAGAAACACTGTTCTAACCAACTCTTCAGTACAGACTCTCTTGATATGAGTTTTTCATCAGCGGAAAATATTCCAAACTGCATCAATAACATGCTATTTTACTCATGCATGTGAGTAGGTTTGACTTGTAAATTATACTGATCTGATATTCTGTTTTCTAATATATTAGCCATACTTTGCATCACAATATGCCAAGAACACAATATAAGACTGCTTTCATTTATGACTAACATGGTTGCAGTTTCCAGTTGCAGTTAATTAAAGTGATTCATTAAAAGAGCAGACATGTCTGTCCCTAAACCACACTCATAATGTAAATGAGTCAGTGAATGCTTATCTTATTGAAAACATGAACCATCGCATCTCAACAACAACAAGAGTCATGATGTAAAACATATTGAGACTCACTTCTTCAAAAATACTTCAGAATCTGTGTCTAACCTTGTTTCTAATTCTGTCTCTGGTTGTGCCGCTACTGTAAAAGACACCTACGCTCCTGAGGACAGCATGCATGGCATTCCTCTCCTCCGCTGCTCACTTTGCAGATCTGCAGGGATGGAAGTGAACAGTGAGTCCCAAAGAGCCTTTCCCAAAACTCCCGTCTCACTCCTTGCCTAAAGCTCGTTCCACTAACCCACATTATGAAGAAACCTACAGATCACCCGGGTTACCAACACAGCCAATGCGCTCCATCACAACCTGAGATCCTCTGTTTATCATGAGCAGTATGGACCAGACATGTAAATGCATGTATAAAGATGAACAGAACACGTTATAGAAAACAAACCAATCTCAAGTGCTGACTGCATGCGAGTATTTATGGGTGTATCAAACGCACGGGAGCGCACAGCTCCTTTACGCGCTCCAGCGTAATGAAAAAGCAACATTCCTACACACGTGCCACATTTAATACTGCAGTTAAAAGCCTTTAGATTTAGATTATTTAGATCTCTTACCGTAAAGTCCAACACGAACGCAGTTTTTTCAAGCGCACGGATGATTATGATCCGATAGTCGGGAGCGCAGAACGCGCCGGGCGACTGGGTGAAAGCTGACCGCTGCTGCTGGAGGAAACAGGAGGATTTGTGTTGATCTGCAGATTTACTCCTCTGTCAGAGGTTCACCCGCTTCTCCGGAGTTCTCCGTGTGTTCAGAGCCGCCTAGCGACCATTTCTGAAATATAACGAACAAGCGTGAGTCCAAGGCGCAGTGTGGAAATCAAATGCTGGCAAGATGCTGGTGTTGCCTGTGGCAGAAACGGTTTCCTTCCTCTAGGGGCGCGCAGTGGCTCAAAATGCTGAATTCTTTCATTAAACTCCATTAAAAGAGCAGGAATGTTTTTGTTTCGTTTTTCTCTTATATATTTAAACATTGAAAGTGTAATCTAGCTCTGGTTCTGGTTCTGTCCATCATAGCTCTGTCTCTTACTTTTGGTTAGAGTCTCGTTCAGTAAAACGCTTTGCGTGTGAGAAAACAAATTATTATTTATATATATTATCTAATTATTATTTTAGTTACGCCTTAAACTCTGTTTCTGGTTTTAGTTATGTCACTAACTTTGTGGTTTTGGTTCTGTTATTTCAGTTGTGTTTCTGTTATTTCGAAAGATCTGTATTTAAGAGTAATTCATCCAGTAATCACAAACGACTGTGATTCGTCCGTCCTGCTCCGCGCAAAGAAAAAGAACCGGTTCCACGTGACCAACAGAGCTCTGGCATTTCTTCATCCGCCCGATGTTTACACCCATTCGTTCATGACGCGCACCATTCTACACTATTATTTTGTTTCCATTAGTTTTACAGCATCTGTTCAGCACAGTAGTTATAAAGAGCATGTTTTAAGTGCAATAAATGCAATTAAATCATAATTATCAGCAACAACCAAAAAAAAAAAAAAAAAAAAAAAACTGAACAAAGGACAGTAAAATTCTAAAATACATATATATGTAAAATAGTTAGAATAATTCATTAAAAATATTTAAAATGATTAAAGCTATGAATCATTTTAATGGTTAATCTAATCTAATTTATGAATAAGTTTTCTCATATTGATTTAAAAAAAAAAAACAGGCGCCATCTGCTGGTTAAAAGTATAATTAAAGGGATAGTTCACCCAAAAATTAAAAATGAAAAAAAAAAAAAAAAAAATATATATATATATATATATATATATATATATATATATATATATATATATATATATATATATATATATATACTATGGAAGTCAGCTGTTTGGTTACCAACAATTTTTAAAATGTATTATTTTGTGTTCAACAGAATAAAGAAACTTATACAGGTTTGGAACAACATGAATGTAAGTGAATTTTCATTTTTGGGTGAACTATGCCTTTAATTATTTTTTTTCTATGATTTTACTTATCTGTATTCTAAACATTTTTCGCTGGCTTGTGCGTGCGTGCGTGCGTGCGTGCGTGCGTGCGTGTGTGTGTGTGTGTGTGTGTGTGTTTTATATGTGGGTGTGTTGTAATATCCATGGTGATATGATATCACAGGAGAACGGACTTTGTACATCTTTTAAAGCATAACAGTAAATCTAAATATAGAATTCAGAAAATACAGAACATGAATATAATCAAAACATGTTTCTTACCTGATGAGGATTTTAATGTGTAATGTGTATGTAATCAATTTAGATATTATTACAATGTTTAAACAGGCCTATCTAATAATATAAATGCAACAAACTTTTCTTTTAATTTAATATCATCTCTTCCTTTTCATTTACTTTTTTATTTTCATCACTACAAAACAAACAGCCAAAGTTTTAAACAATGTATATTTAAAAACAATGATAATATATATATATATATATGAATATTACTGCTTCATTATTTACTATTACTGTGGACCATAAACATTACATCCAAAGCCATCCCATTCACGCACCCTGTGATAAAATTATAAGGGTCCTAAATGACGGTTACTGCCTGGTTACACCTCAGCAGTAAAGCAGGACTTCTGTACTGCCAGAGGATAGTTTCTTGATCTTTTCTTTCTGATCAAACCCACGTCACTGTCTTTATGATGTTGTGCACTCCAATATAAATGCCATGACAACACGAGCAGTGGTCCGTGACTGTACAGACGATTACTTTATGACTTTATTGCCCTCCTGGGGATGAGTTTCATTATGAGCTTATCTGTGATCAGCTTTCCCCACCTCAGTCCCAACCTTTGCCATTACAAGGAAGCACCTGGTACTGGTTTCAGATCAGTGACAAAGTGCAACCTATACAGCACCATTTATTACCCACCAACACTTCACCTCATCCCAAGTTCTCCCATTTTCCAGCCACGAAGAGCCAGGAAACAAAAGGTCTGCTTGACAAGCTGAACAATTTCTCAGCCAAGGACTTTGAAAAAAACGACCAGTTACACAGAAACAATGCCGTCCACGGAGAAACTACTGCATTTCTTGTCAAGTTCTTTTCTATGTGTAGGTGGAGTGATTTTATTGGGTTATGGGATGTCGACAGACTGGGCCGAAGCCGAAATGGAGTGCGCACCGATGGACAGTAATGAATTCAATGGATCCTCCAGTCTCAAAATTGGCCTTTTCAACGGCACAGAGTCCAAAATCTCCTGCCCCAGGATTTCCAAATATAATGAAAAAGTGCCTGGTGAGCTTCAAATAAGGCTTCAATTGAATGTCTGCATGCTAGATTGTGCTATTTTACATTTTCCATCTGTCATATAAGATAAAAACAATGAAATGTAAATGATTTAAGATAGACAGACAGACATTCCAAATTATGAACTAAGACGACCTTTGGAATTTTCAGGAATTCGAATTTTATACTTTGTTATGTCATTTTATTTAAAGGGTTAGTTCACCCAGAAATTAAAATTCTGTCATCATTTACTCACCCTCGTGTCGTTCCAAACCCATAAGACTTTTGATCATCTTCGGAACACAAATTAAGAATTTTTTTTATGAGATCTGAGCAGTTTCTTCATTGACAGTCTACACAACTACCACTTTGATGCTTCAAAAAGTTCATAAAGAGATAGTGAGTCTATCCATATGAATTGAGCAGTTTAGTCCACATTTTCTGGAAAGACTTTTCTGAACAGATTAAATTTAGGCTTTTATTCACATATAAACATTGATCAACTCACACATCAGTTTTGGTAAACTGAAGCTCAAACATGCTTGCTTAACGTGCAAGAACCGATGAGGTTCATTCTCGTGTTACGCAACATGTTTGAGTTTCCGCAAGAACTGATGAGGTTCATTCTCGTGTTTCACAACACGTTTGAGTTTCCGCAAGAACCAGTGAGGTTTATTCTCGTGTTATGCAACAGGTGTGAGCTTCCTCAAGAACCAATGAGGTTCATTCTTGTGTTACGCAGGATGTTTGAGCTTCCTCAAGAACCAATGAGGTTCATTCTCGTGTTACGCAGCAGGTTTGAGTTTCCGCAAGAACCAATGAGGTTCATTCCCGTGTTACACAGCAGGTGTGAGCTTCCTCAAGAACCAATGAGGTTCATTCTCGTGTTACGCAGCAGGTGTGAGCTTCCTCAAGAACCAATGAGGTTCATTCTCGTGTTACGCAGCAGGTGTGAGCTTCCTCAAGAACCAATGAGGTTCATTCCCGTGTTACGCAGCAGGTGTGAGCTTCCTCAAGAACCAATGAGGTTCATTCTCGTGTTACGCAGCAGGTTTGAGCTTCCTCAAGAACCAATGAGGTTCATTCTCGTGTTACGCAGCAGGTTTGAGCTTCCTCAAGAACCAATGAGGTTCATTCTCGTGTTACGCAACACATTTGAGCTTCCTCAAGAACCAATGAGGATCATCCTCGTGTTACGCAGCAGGTTTGAGCTTCCTCATGAACCAATGAGGTTCATTCCCGTGTTACGTAACACATTTGAGCTTCCTCAAGAACCAATGAGGATCATCCTCGTGTTACGCAGCACGTTTGAGCTTCCTCAAGAACCAATGAGGTTCATTCTCGTGTTACGCAGCAGGTTTGAGCTTCCTCAAGAACCAATGAGGTTCATTCTCGTGTTGTGCAGGATGTTTGAGCTTCCTCAAGAACCAATGAGGTTCATTCCCGTGTAACGCAGCAGGTGTGAGCTTCCTCAAGAACCAATGAGGTTCATTCTCGAGTTACGCAACACATTTGAGCTTCCTCATGAGCCAATGAGGTTCATTCCCGTGTTACGCAGCAGGTTTGAGCTTCCTCAAGAACCAATGAGGTTCATTCTCGTTTTACGCAACACATTTGAGCTTCTTCAAGAACCAATGAGGTTCATTCCCGTGTTACGCAGCAGGTTTGAGCTTCCTCAAGAACCAATGAGGTTCATTCTCGTGTTACGTAACACATTTGAGCTTCCTCAAGAACCAATGAGGTTCATTCTCGTGTTATGCAGGATGTTTGAGCTTCCTCAAGAACCAATGAGGTTCATTCTCGTGTTACGCAACACATTTGAGCTTCTTCAAGAACCAATGAGGTTCATTCTCATGTTATGCAGGATGTTTGAGCTTCATCAAGAACCAATGAGGATCATCCTCGTGTTACGCAGCAGGTTTGAGCTTCCTCATGAACCAATGAGGTTCATTCCCGTGTTACGCAGCAGGTTTGAGCTTCCTCAAGAACCAATGAGGTTCATTCCCGTGTTACGCAGCAGGTTTGAGCTTCCTCAAGAACCAATGAGGTTCATTCTCGTGTTATGCAGGATGTTTGAGCTTCCTCAAGAACCAATGAGGTTCATTCTCGTGTTATGCAGGATGTTTGAGCTTCCTCAAGAACCAATGAGGTTCATTCTCGTGTTACGCAACACATTTGAGCTTCCTCATGAACCAATGAGGTTCATTCCCGTGTTACGCAGCAGGTTTGAGCTTCCTCAAGAACCAATGAGGTTCATTCTCGTTTTACGCAACACATTTGAGCTTCTTCAAGAACCAATGAGGTTCATTCCCGTGTTACGCAGCAGGTTTGAGCTTCCTCAAGAACCAATGAGGTTCATTCTCGTTTTACGTAACACATTTGAGCTTCCTCAAGAACCAATGAGGTTCATTCTCGTGTTATGCAGGATGTTTGAGCTTCCTCAAGAACCAATGAGGTTCATTCTCGTGTTACGCAACACATTTGAGCTTCTTCAAGAACCAATGAGGTTCATTCTCATGTTATGCAGGATGTTTGAGCTTCATCAAGAACCAATGAGGATCATCCTCGTGTTACGCAGCAGGTTTGAGCTTCCTCATGAACCAATGAGGTTCATTCCCGTGTTACGCAGCAGGTTTGAGCTTCCTCAAGAACCAATGAGGTTCATTCCCGTGTTACGCAGCAGGTTTGAGCTTCCTCAAGAACCAATGAGGTTCATTCTCGTGTTATGCAGGATGTTTGAGCTTCCTCAAGAACCAATGAGGTTCATTCTCGTGTTATGCAGGATGTTTGAGCTTCCTCAAGAACCAATGAGGTTCATTCTCGTGTTACGCAACACATTTGAGCTTCCTCATGAACCAATGAGGTTCATTCCCGTGTTACGCAGCAGGTTTGAGCTTCCTCAAGAACCAATGAGGTTCATTCTCATTTTACGCAACACATTTGAGCTTCTTCAAGAACCAATGAGGTTCATTCCCGTGTTACGCAGCAGGTTTGAGCTTCCTCAAGAACAAATGAGGTTCATTCTCGTGTTACGTAACACATTTGAGCTTCCTCAAGAACCAATAAGGTTCTTTCTCGTGTTAAGCAGCAGGTTTGAGCTTCCTCCAGAACCGATGAGCCAGTTTATGTTCACTGTTCATTGTTTATGTGTGAATAAACTCAAATTCAATCTGTTTATCATATAAATCGATCGAGTCTCTTTAGAAAATTTGGACTAAACCAATTCATATGGATTAGTTTTACAATCTCTTTAGAAACTTTTTGAAGCATCAAACTGGTATAACTGCGTAAACTGCAATAGAGGGGCAGAAATCACTCAGATTTTATTAAAAAGATCTTTATTTGTGTTTTGAAGATGAAAGAAAGTCTTACGGGTTAGGGACAACATGAGAGTAACTGATAACAGAATTTTCAATTTTGTGTGAACTAACCCTTTAAAATCAATGTTTTGTGCATTCTTATTCTTCAATCTATGCCCATTATAATACAGTCTTTTTCTCTTAGTGTTTGATCGTCTGGTGAAATTATCAGGAGCTCCAATTATCCTGCACGCTCTGGTTGTTATCCTGTTGGGACTGGCTCTTTTGGGGTCTGCAGGCAGTATTCTGGTCGCACTCTATAACAGCTTCAGCAACCCATATCAGACTTACATGGGACCAATAGGGCTGTACACATGCAGTGGACTTAGCGGTGAGAAATCATACACACTCACACTTATGTCAAACCAAGAAATTTGAATCTCACACACTATTTTCCTTGCATTTGATTAGAAATAGTGCAGAATCTTAAATATTTACTCTTCAATTTACATTATGACACAGTTTAGAGGTCTAAAACTTTAGGTTTAAATAATAATAAATGTGGTTTCAAGAACTTTATGTGTCTTATCTCTTGTCTAGTATGTGTGGCCAGCTTGGCGCTGATTCTGTACGTGTCGAACGCCTACCTAGGCGAGATGTTCCAGACACTGGTGAAAGCTGATACGACCCAAGTGAAGTTGCAAAATGTAAACATTAAGCTACATGTGGGGTTTTTCCTTCTGATACCGTACATCTTCCTCAACGTGGGCGCCATCCTCGTGGTCTATCTGTACGTCCACGCCGCATACACGCGCCGCAAAGAGCAGGAAAAACCAACGGAGGATGCGCCGAAAGAGATCATGATGTACTAAAATCAAAACAAAATCTGTATAAAGATCCATTTACACCAAAGACGATTACTATAATGTTAACGATAAAGACATAACTATAACGATAATGGAACATTGACAGCCAATCAGAATCCACCTTCCTTTGAAGTGCTCACCATTTAATGCGGCAGATGACATAACTGCAGCACATGCTTATAAAAAACAGAATGTTATCGTATTATAGTTATCTTTATAGTCTTAACGGGAGATGATTTTCAGACCTGAGCTGAACTGAGCCCATTATTTTGGAACTGACACATCAACTGTGTAGTGAATTGCAGAACTGAACTTATCTGAATTGTGTTTGCCATGACCACAAAATTGTATTAGTTATAGGCTATATATACACACTAAAGCCTAAAAGTGTTTGTACTCTTAAATCACACTAAAATTGTCATTGCATTAGATAACAGCATCTTATAGGCCTATGCTTTTTGTGCTTTTGCTTTATGAAATGTTGTGCTGGTGCTGTTTCTTTAAAAAAATGAATGCCTTTTGTTTTCATATTTTATCTGATGCATGTTTTAAGTGACTTAAGTGTTCAAATATTTTTATAGGCCACTGCATATATTTTATTGCACTTATGTTTAAGAAATTAATATCAAAAAAGTTTTGAGATGTCATTTACTTGTTTAGCTTTTCTACTAAGATCCTAAATTTACTTCTATCAGTTCCTTTAGCCAATTTAATACTTCTTTTTTTTTTTTGCATATTTTATGTGAATATATTTAGTGCTTACTATTTATATGCTTACGCATCAAATGCTGTTGGTTTTATTGGCTTTTTTAAATTATAAACTGTCAATATATTACAATTATGTTATATAACACATTCTTAAAATATTCTGTAACTATTATCATAATTTTTTATTACAATAATAAATCTTTCTAGAGTGATGAGGATCTTGTGTTAATTTTTAAGGCTAAAGCACAGGCTTGGTTTCACAGACAGGTCTTAGATTAAGCCAGGATTATGCCTTAGTTCAATATTAGGACATTTATGTAGGTTTTATAAACATTAATGGTGTGCATCTTGAGACAAATCAATTGCACTGACATGTTTTAAGATATGTCAGTGCAAGTTACTTTTAAGTAAAACAGCTTAAACACACATTTTAGTCTGGGACTAGGCTGTGAAACCAGCGATAATGTATGTGTACTTTACTAATAAAGAGACCAGTAAGACCATTATAGAAAAAAAAACAAAAAAAACAACATTGCTCACTCACAGATTCACTGACTTTTCGAAGTCTATAGTATCGAAAAACTGACTCATAAAATCTAATGGTTCAGATTATGATTATATGCTTTTACAGGACTACCATTGTGAGTCATGGTATGACATAATTTCCCATAATTACTGCATAAACTGGACCTTTGGCTCTTGGACTTTGTTTATATTGTGCATTATTTGATAAGACACTCAGGGGTGTGAGCTGGGTTTCAGCCAGCAGGGGGCAGCAGGAGTGTGTGTTTATCAGGTCATGTAGCCAAGTTGATCCCGGAACAACATTCCTGTCCGAAAATTTAGTCCTTCCTAACCCTATCCCTAATAATAAACCTAACTCTACCCATAACTCATCTCTAAAATCAGAGGGAAATGCACTTTGAAAACAAACAAACACCAAACCTTGTTGTAAGACTAAACTTAATTTACTGTAAACTTGTCCCTCAAACCAACAAAGATGTTGATCCAGAATCATGCTGTACTTGGTGAAATCATGTTCACCATGTTTATCCTGCTGCTGAAAATCAGCTCTCTGCTGCCACCCTGTAAGGTGGACATTCATGATTTTAGAAAAAGCACTTCATCTCAGACAAACAATTAAGCTATTGTACTCGAGTAGCTGTTATTTTACACAAGAATGTTTTGCTAATGTTACCATTAAGTTATGAAAACATTATCTGTAATTTGGTATGATAGCACTACTTGTATTATATTTTCTCATATGAATGAAATGCATCTGCTGAATGAACGAATGTAAATATGTGTGTAGACATTAAAATCATTCTTCCATGTGCAGCTATTGACAGTCGGATATGTAGTGCATTTCAGGGAATTTTGACTAAATCTCTTCCTCAAAACATTCGAAATTTGAGCTGACGCCACAGTCAAACTCAACCTCGCTCTGAACTCAACCTGATTCAACATGTATTCACCTGGCCCACGTTAAACCTTTTGACATAAACGGTCCGAAAATACAAAGCTATCGGCTGTCATTAACAGCAGTATTTTTATGTTTTGTTATTTTTATAGGGCGATGTAATTGCTCAAAAGAAGCATATTTAACACTGAAGTCATGAAGCTGACTTTTACTCATTTTTACTAATTGAGAACTGGCTATAAGTGAAATTTCAACTTGATAACATGCTCTGCTCAGATATACAATGTGATGAACTGCAATAAATTCACATGCTACAGTTCTCCAGTTGGTGTAAAAAAAAATCTACACGGTATATTATATACACATTTCTGATGTGTGCATATTCAATAATATTCAAGCATCAATAATGTCCATCTACAGGGTTTTCATCAGGTCACAGGAGCATATTAAAGAAATAAAGGGAAAATAATAGGTTTTGAAATGACAAAACTTTCAAAATTACTATTATTATTTTATGCTTTGTATCTCAATTAATTAGAAGCTCAACATGTCCTCTTATTTATTGTTTCTGGTCTGACATTTGGTCTTGAAATGTTGCTTTTCAATATATATCAAAGTAAATAGAATTAAAATGATATTGATCACAAATCGGGTGTCATTTTACCCTCTTTGTGGGGATTATGTGGACGCTCACGCGTGACGTTTCTCCAATGATCTACTTCAATGGGAATCTCTCCGAGGCGTTTGGTATGCAAACACACAGTGAATTACATCAGGAATGGAGGATAATCTCTTCTCCTTTATTCTATACCTTTCTCTGTCTCTCTCTGTGTGTCTCTGTCAGAGGACAGACTCCTGAGCCTGGGTCACTCAAAGGGTGTGAAAGGATTAAGGAAAGACCCACTGTAGTGCTGAAACACAATTCCCCCTAAACCTGTATCACAGAGGTGAGACACACACACACACACACACACACACACACTCACACTCAAATCAGTGTTTTCAAATATATAAAACTAAACCTCAATCTCACACATAAAGTGATTTGAACACCTAGAATATTATTGCATTAGATTAAAAAGATTTAGGGCCATAATTACTAATAAGGGCAAATTAGCGTGAGAGTGCAATTCCAAAAAAAGAGCAGATTGGGAGTGGGAAGTTATACGCGTGATCTACTGACAATGCGCAAATTAAAGAACACAGACACCACCAAATTATTTCCATAATGACCAACACAATCTAACAAGAGCAGCGCAAATTAGCCTCTGGTTCTTTTGCGGTAAATAACGGTGCAAATACCAGTAAATTGACCAGCGCAAACCTTAGTAAATCACCTTGTGTGATTAATTTAAAGGGGTCTTTGATTATGATTTCACTTTTTTAACTTTAGTTAGTGTGTAATGTTGCTGTTTGAGCATGAACAACATCTGCAAAGTTAGGACCCTCAAAGTTCGATGCAAAGGGAGATATTTTCTTTTATAGAAATTGCTTTTTAAAGACTACAACAAATGGTAAGGACTAAAACGAGCTTCTTCCTGGGTTGGAGACATCACAAACCCCAAAATTTGCATGAACCCCACCCCCAGGAACATGCAACAAAGGGGGCGAGGCCATGTTGGGCTGCTTTAGAGAAGAGGAAGAGCTGTTGTAGTAGAGTGTTGTTGTCATGCCGCTCATTTTATGCCGGACTGCTTCACAAACGAGGGTCAATTCAACACTGGATTTGAACAAAAGATTAACATGATGCACATGCTAGTGGATGAGTTGAATCAACTCCACAGCAACTACATAAATTTATCCACTAACCGTTCAGAAACATTCAGTTTCATTCTAAAAGTTGTAACTTCTTCCTGAGTCTCTCCATCAGTGTCGACTCCGGTTTGATCAATGTAAGACTGAACACTGTTACTGACAATCCTCATTTTGGCTGCGTGAGATTCTCCAGCTTTGTTGTCGTTGAGCGACCGAAGTGTGAGCTGTTAAAGCTCCGCCCTCTTCTGGAAAGCAGGCCAGGAGCAGCAGCTCATTTCCATTTAAAGGGACACACACAAAAACGGTAGGGGCAAATTTGACAAGCTATAATAAATGATCTGTGGGGTATTTTGAGAAACTTCACAGACACATTCTGGAGACACCAGAGACTTACGTATATTACATCATGTAAAAGGGGCATTATAGGTCCTCTTTAAATACTCTCCTCCCATAAATTCAGGGTCTGAAAGGGAAACTCCTACAAATGCATATGCAATAAGGTCAGGTGCAAAAATATCGGTGACTTTTCAGTGCTAATTTTACACTACGCCAAAACCAAGTTTGCGTTGGCGCAAGCTGTTAGTAAATCTGCCCCTTAGTGTTTGAATAATATTGCATTAGATTAAAAAAGATTTTGACTGAATTCTGTACTTTCTCTTCACTAACTTCAATCATCATCGCTATGTCCGAAAGTGAATACTTCCCTAGTATACAGTATGTGAAAAACACAGTATGTCTGAATACATAGTATTCAAAGAACAATAGTCAAAAAGGTGTAGTTCATCACATTATGTAACTAGCCTATATTTTGCAGTAACGCTTCACAACCATACTGTCACACAATAATTTATGTATTCATTTTTTCAAACCAGACCCCCAGACTGTATCCTCAGTCTGTACCCCTGACCATAAAATATGATGAGAGCTGATGCCAAATCCATATGAATGTTATTAACGCTATACACACACTCATAATCCAACATCCTAAACTTTGCACACTGAGCAAGATTTACATCATGAGAGTGAGAACCGATCTGAAATGGGGATTCCCATTCACACACTGAAGCTGTGAGTCGATGCAGCGGAGACAGGCAGGAACCAGCGCTTATCTCTGCCATTAATCTTAATTTGTCAGAGAGGGCAGAGCATAGAGGGGTGGAGAAAAGGAGGGAGCGAGGAGAGAAGAAGAGAAGAGAATAATTACACCCTTGCTGTTCCATTATGGTGTCATTCTTCAGTTAACATCAGATAAGATCACACCTCGAGCTATTTCTCCACTTTAGCCTGCTCTTTCTCTCTCACACACATCTAAACAGGCTGACAGAGATAGTGGCTGTGTTTCAAAACCTAGTGAGTTGTCTACTGCCTACAAAGGCAGCGGTCTTTTAAGGAAGCATCCTAACTTAGGGGCTAGATCACAATCGATTTCGATAAAGTTGCCATGTTGCTAAGCTAATGACTCCACACAGCAAATGTCAGAGTGTTAAAATCCCAGAGTTTTGATGACCAGAGTAAAATTTATACACTTTGGAGTAAACTGGGCTTCACCAGAAACTCTCAAGTGTTAATGTATTGGTTCAGTGTTGATGTGGAGCTGTTGTAGTGTTATAGTGGGATGATGAACTCTTTGAGAGTCAATCTGTTGCTGTCCCGTCCGCACATGAGTTTAGGTTTCGATACGTCATCAGATGGACTAAGCGTTGTCATTGGTTGAATCATGACGCAGCCTCATGGACACCAGTTTCCAACTGACATCCGAAATCGTCGACATTTTGATTCTGCGGGACCGTAGGTAAGAAATCACCAAGTTAATCATGCCGAATATTCCTGTTTGTCTTATTGTCTTAATTATCATAACTAAAACACTAAAAGCGCTAATGTAGAAGTAGAAGAGGTGTGACGTTTTGTAATTTAGTTTAACGTTAGCTAACTTACTATACCAATGGTAGCTAAAGTAATTGTGAATGTTAGATCTGGTAAAACTGTTTTTTTTAGTGGTAATTTTTTGTCGTTGACCATTAAATGAAATTGCAGCAATCATTTGTAACGTTAGCTGCCGCTCCCAATCTCCCGCCTTGTGCAGGCTAAATTGACTAACGTTAGCTAGCCTTGAAAGCTAACGTTACAGATTCCCGTCTGAAATGATTGAGTCTGACTTTATTTGCACTACATTTGGTATTGTGCGTGTTCAGTAAACCAGTTGTATTTTTTATGTTTTAGTAATATGTGAGAAACTACAGCAATGCTTTTCAAAGTGCAGTACCAAGGAAAGAAGTACATCAAACTCAATGGAGCATCATATCCAGCATTTCTCAGGGAGGGTAAGTTAATGTTAATGGCATTCTTCTCTTCGTTCTCTTTATAATTGAAGTTTAGATCAGAGGTCTTGTTTACCGAATATTTTCCTTCATTGACTGATTTTTTTAGCAGTGACGGAAACATCTGAAGGTCGAATCAGGGTTCCTACAAAGTCTCGAAAGTTTGGAAAATGCTTGACTTTAATTTATTTCTTCATGACGTCAGATGTAACTAAAAATATAAATAAAACCGACTGACAATCGTTATTTTTTATTTTTTTGTTTAATGTCGCGAGGCACCCTCTGTTACGAAGCAGGTCTCGTGTAATTCCATTTAGGCCTATTTGGCGCCTCGTGTTCGCCTGGCGCGCAAACATCTGCATTAAGATTTGTTGCTTGCTGTAATTGTACCGATGACTGCCTAGAGAAGATTATAAATACAAAAAATGATTGCATCGACGATCAACAGACTGAAAGGCATCCTGTTATGTAAGAAACACACTGATGTGAGCGCCATGGGAGAATAAGCCTTTACCAAGGTAATCGGAGACAAATGAATTTGACTGAATTCTTTAAAAACATTATGAAATTAATTAATATCGAATCAATATATAAATGTAATGTAGGGAGGGGGGTGTTCTTTCCGTCGTGCACGTTTGTGTAAGCACTCTGGTTTCTGTTTACAAAAGCAAAAGTTTAAATGTTAACGTCTGCAGCATTGTATGCATTGTAGCCAGTCGAAAGTTTAGTTTTTCATGATGCTTAGAGGACTAAACTTTCGGAGTGACCACCGCTTTTACCAGTGTGAGTTCTGTAAATAATCGTTCCGTGATAGTAGTAACCATAGCAACGGGCGTGACAAAACAAATCTTATATGACAGTATAGATCTGTGCATCATGTCTTACTGTGTAAATACAGACTAATAGAGCTGCCACTGACAAGAATAAATAAAACAAATCAGTGTTGGTTGAATATGTTTAGATTCAGTTAAATAGTCTATTGATAACACTTAAACACTGTTTTTCACGTGTCCAAACAATGTTTATTTATTAAAATAATATTTTAAGGTATTTACGAAAGCTATTCATGTATTATATACTCATTATTATCATTATTATTATTCCAACCATCTACAAAAAACTCAACCTAATTTACAGTTGACAACAAATATACAAAAATATAACCATATTTTTAAAAAGTATCCAAAGAGTGATTTAATATAAGTTGTATTTATATTGAAGATTCTAATATTTTAGATTGTAGTTTTCTAAAGGGGTGCTGTTTATACTATTTATATGCTTTAATTTTGTTGCTGCTTGAATATGGATTTAGGGACCTTAAAAATGCTTGAAAAGTGCTTAAATTAAACTCTTCAAAATCTGTACAAACCCTGACTATGAAAAGTGACTCTTCATATATTAAAAAATGCATAATCTAGCCTATATGCTCCTATATCTTGTAAGTTCATGAATGATTAAAAATTAAAATGTAAATTAAAACGAAAGCTATTAAATGTCTTAGAATTAAAATATGAAAATTAAAATGGAGTAATAGATTAAGGTGCAATATTTACGACCATATCCATCAAAATAAAGGACAATGTGAAAGTCTTACGCGACCACTGGTTTAGATGTACGTTTATATGAAATTTTATTCTTAGCACCATGCTAGTCTACCGTAGCTTTGCCCATTAAGATAGAAATAGTGCTAAAAACATTATTTTTCTCCCACTTTCTAACCGTAACACAACAACTTATGTTTTTTTCTGTATTCAAAGCTAAAGCAAAGTTCAGCATACCCCCTGAGACAAACATGTATGTGCTGGATGACAGTGGAACAGAGGTTGATGAAGAGGTCTTCAGCGACATCTTGGAGGAAAAAGCAGACATCCTGTGGACCATTGTTAATGTTCTTTCAGTTTCTGGTAAATGGTTGCACAACTACAGTGTACATTGCAGGGTAACAATACCAATGTGTTAACATTGTAATTTATTTGCTATCACAAAACCAAAACAGTAGCTTCTCACCAATGTCCGATTTGTGCTTTCTCTGTTAAAGGACCACTTTGCATATTTCCAACCTTATCTCTTATCTGTCAGTGTTCACATAAGGATGTGAAAAACTACATTTGAGATAAAATGGATTAGGGTTGTGCCGATGGACGATATCATCGTCCATCATGATGGCTGACTGACATCACGATGGAGAGACACCATCGTGATGCCACGCCCGCCCCTTTTATTCCCTTCACGTGCAACCTATTGGAAAGCCCAGACGAGTCATTAGTTGGGAAATAAAATAACCCTTTCGCACGTAAGTTTAAAACATTCTGGCTGACCCCCCAGCGTGAGTTTTTCAAGGCAACCGTTATTTAGAACGTATTACTTTATTGTTTCCATGGTGACGCATCATTGCTTGTCATGTCACACACCGCAGTGCTGTATGACTGATGATCTGCTTTTATTTCAGTTTTGCTTTTTTATTCAAAATATTCACTAATTTGTTAACTATAACATGAAATATCTGATATTCCAATTGTCAAATATGTGAAAGTGGATGTGTTTGGCTGTTTAAACAATTTTATAATGATTGAGTTAGTTGAGCTATACATGTTATGGGCGTCGCCATGTTAGTTTGTGCCGCAGGTTCTGTTGGATTTACAACATCTTATATGTATTTAAACATCCGAAACCTAAAATAAACATGTGGTTGAAAACACTGCATATTTGTGATATATCAAAAGTGCTGCGCACTGGTTTAGAGATGGACGCGCACATTTGAATTTGGCAATTGATCACGTGATGCACTGCACTGAACGTTCTAATCACACCGGTGTGATCGTACGCGTCAAAGGGATAAATAAAGTAATAAAGTTAAATAATGATTAATAATTATATAATAACGAAAAATTAAAATACACCCCCCCCCACCCTCGACGATATCATCGTCCATCACGATTACTGTAAACATCGTCAACTGCCAATTTAGGGGACATCGCCCAACCCTAAAATGGATTAGCCGGTAAGACTGTTGACCCGAGTACTTCTCAAAAAACAGTCAGTCTTGCCATCTAGTAGTTAATGTATCATGGCCTAAACTGCTTAAAGTCTGGCCACATTAACTACCAAAACTCATGTAATTTATAGATGGCAAAGAAAAAAGTTTCCTGTAAGCAGTCTCACCATGCCTTTTTTTAACCTCTCCTCACTTAAACCTGTGGAAACATTGACTGAAATATTTTTTTTAAATGATGATCTTTTTGCCCTTTTCAGACTCTCCCATCCAGTCCTCGTGCACAGACACCTTGTCACTATCATCACCCTCATCGGACAGTGATGCTTCTCTGATGTCCCCAAAAAGACAGCGCATTGATGACGCCTTTGTGATGTCCCCAAAAAGTCTACATACTGATGACAGTTCTTCACAAGCCAAAGAGGTGATGTTTTTTCAGAACATTTCACTTTATGTTGTAAACATTACATTTACCTGTTACTGTTACCATAACATTTTTGGTAAACCTGTTGTCAAGCTTGTCAAAAGAATTCTGGAACAAAAGCCTGGAGGGGAGAAAATCCTTGCAAAATATGCAATGACAGGAGAGATGAAGGACCGAGCACGCCGTGATCTCGTCAGCATTGTTGTTGCTGAAATGTTTGAAAAGTATGGGTAAGTAAAATGCTTTATGGTGCATGATTTGGTAAAGTGTATATTCATAGTATTCAATTGCAGATTTGGTAGTTGTAATCAAATAGGTGATTATCATTAAATGACAACTGTTGCCAATGAGCTGTGGCCTTGCGCAGATCATAGGTTTTCCAGTGTGTTTGTTTTAATACACAACATTTATTCCACAGACGTGCTCCCCCTATGGATAAAAGAGCACAGTATGCATTGGGGATAGTAACACTGTTCCCCTCTCTAAAAGATCCCTACTCCAAAAAAGGCTATGTGAGTACAAATTTAAAAGTAAGGTTAATCTTAATAAACAAATGAATAATGTTCTGGTGCATTTTAGAAGTCTAACACTTCTTTTCTAAAGATCTCTATTGGTTCATGCTGAAACTGTTTTTTTATACATTTCCATCTTTGTTGATACTGTCTTTAGGAACACTTTTTTGACATAGACAGCAATGAGGGCTACATTGCCTGGAAGATTAAAAACACACAGCGAGAACTCAGCAATGGCGGTACCAATGGGGGTAGGAGAAGGAGCTCTCACACTACAGGCAGCAGCGGACCAAACTTACAGAGAGATGTGACTAAAGTGCAGCAGTTGGAGGGAGACCAGTGTCGTGAGGCCATATCTCTACTGAAACACAGCACAGACAACGAACAGATCTTCATGAAAATGAGAGAAACTTTCCAGCACCGGCAAAAGTTGATTCATGATCCTGAGCAATGCAGCACAGTGCTTACTGTGTTCCCAAGGTTTCTTGACACAAAAGGCCTGGTAAGTTTTTTTTTTTTTTTTGTAAGCATATTTGTTTTTGCAATGTCAAGAACAGCTGCTCAAAGATGAAAATGGTCACCTACCACTATACCACCATCATCAAATACACATATGCTTGCTTCTTCCCCTTTAGGTGGCGCAAGACTTTGACCTTTTGTTTGGAGCTGAGACTTCATCAAAACTCCTTGAGAAATGGGATTTCCTGAAGGCCAAAGTAATAGAGCAAGCCAAGGACATCAGCAAGACACCCCTGCTTGAGCATCTCATCCAGTCTGCAGAGGAGAACACTGATGAGGATGACGAGGTCCCAGGTAAATAATTTACATGAATCTGGTGTGTATCTTTCAAATGTCGACTTACTTAATTTATTTACCATGACAAATAGTGACATCACTGTGGAAAATTCCAGTCAGTGATGTCACTTCACAATGGTGTAAAAAGCATTTTCCTCAGCATTTTACACAAAGTCCTGACAGTAATTGAATCTTTGTAAACTTCACTGAATGAGCGCAAGTCCGTGTATCAATCAAACGGCAGTGGGAATGGAAGCGCAATAACCCTTGACTGAAGCCCACGTAGATTAAGTTACTACCATTTTCATAGGCTTCAATTGGCACAATGTTTGAAGGAGAGCATTGTGCAGAATAAAATTTCCTTGATATTTTGGACTTTTAATCCAACCAATTGATTAATAATTGACAGGTTAATCGATTATCAAAAAAAATGTTAGTTGCAGAACTAGAATTTTTATTGAAAAGAGTTTTGAGTTTTAATATTGATGTAGTATCAAAGGTTTTGGTTAGGTGTATATCATGCTTTAAGCAGGTGCTTCTGCCTTCTCAGGTTGGGATAGTGACATGGCCTCACTGCTACTGCTGGTCTACCTACTGCCACCACCTCCAAGTGGAAAGAAGGGAGCTGTAAAGATCAGTACCCGGGAAGCTGTGGACCGTGTAGTCAAATTTCATAAGGTCAGTGTGTCCTGATCTTTAATGGCAATAGCCGTTGTCAAAAGGCAATAGTTTAACCCCCCAGATTATTAATCTATTTCTTTTCAATGCCACATCCACAGAATTTTAAGTCTGATAATTCATGTTTTGCCTCCTGGAAGTGCATAGCGAATAGAGAGTGGGGTTCACTCTTTTGACCGCAGTCTTGTGCTGGTTCATTCTTATTTTCAGTTGTCTGTTTGTCTTTCCAACGTATTAGAGTTTGCAGGGACATGTGCTAAGGTAACCAACATTGATGACCTCTCTGTTTAATTCCCTCTCTTTGTGTGACCATGGTACAAAACCTTGGTTGCCTTATCACATGCTAAATATATCCTGCATGGGAAAGCTAACTGTGCCATCAAAGGGTTCTATCAGAGTGTGACTTATCCATCAAAATGTGATGTTCAGTGTAGATTCATTTCAGTTTATTGTTATCTTACAGTCATGTCGCAGCCTTCAGGAGCACTCTGGTCCAAACCAGCGGAGGCAGCCCTACATCCTGGCAGTTGGGACGACAAGAAAGCACATCCACGAGTTCTACATTGCATTGGATGGTGATCTCCTTCCCTGCAAGGGCAAGTCTTCCCTGTCAGCCTTTGATGAACTGTTCAAAGCACATTATGTTTTCGGCATCTCCTATGACCAGGCCTTAAATGGCATGTACACATTTGTGCAGACCACCATCTACAACATTGATGTAGGTCATTCTCACGAAACTCCCAGAGTCAAGGACCTAAGAGCTAAGCTCCTCAACTAAAGAGTTATGATGTTCAGATGCTTTGTTTGCAAGTCTAGTTTTGTTACCGTTCAAATGTTGAACTGAGTATCGTCCAGGCCTTTTAGTTTGCACAGACAAAGAGGACGATTTGCCTGTATTTAGTCAGATAAAAGACATCATTGCATTTAATCGAGAATATTTTCTTGTAACAGAGGACTTTCAGACACTTTGTTTTGCAGAGCATTTTCATTCCTTTCATGTGACGCAGGGAAATGATCAGAATGTTTCCATGCTTAAAGTTGATAAATTGCACTTCTTTAAGCCGTTTGATCTGCAAACTACTTAAGGTTTTGATCGAGATTATCAGTATGTGGTTCCTGTACATGCGTTTGTATGAGTTTGTGGTTTTTGCACATCCATGAACTGTTTAATAAAACAGACATAAAAAGCACTAACTTGGAGTATTTTTCATTCACTGATGTTTCTAGGTTTACACTGCAGGTGTTGGAAACTATTGAAACACTGTAAATAAAAAAGTACTGGCTTTAGAGTACATTTGTACTCTCCAAGTGTTAAATAATAAACTCAGCAAAGGTTCTAGGTTTACACTGCAGGTGTTCAAAAGCACTGAAACAGTGTCAAAAAGTGCTATGTATAAGAGTACATTTTAACTCTCCAGGTGTTCTAATGTAACTATTTTTGAGAGTATATATTTTACACTTTTTACAGTGTTCAACGAACACCGAACTCTTGGACCTATATATACACTGAAACCAGTGTTCAGTGTACTCCTATAGAGTACATTGAACACTCTGATTTTTGCTGTGCACCAATATATATATATATATATAATTTCATGTGCTTTTCTATTTCTATTCTGTTCTATGTAATTGCATTTTTATGACCACTATTAATTGAGAGATTGCATGAAAACATTTGTCTCACAAGGACTATTTTTAAAATAACTAGAAGGTAAAAGAGTGTTTACAAATGGTGAAAAATAAATATTTGGCTAATTGTAGCTTTTAAAATATAGTGTCACATATGACGTGTCAACATTACATGGACATTTCTCCTTTAATGTTCTTGCTGTAATGCAATCCGGGATTGTCTTTTCAGAAAAAGCTAAATGAGGCATTCAAGTGAGCGCACTTATGATGCCTTTAAATGCTGCCTAGGTAGGCAGCTCTCTATGTTTTGGAACAAACCCAGTTTCTCACACTGACAACCAAAGAAACAGAGCTCACGACTCGAGGAGCTGGAAGTTAACCTGTCAAACTCCACCTATTCACCACCAATCTCCACTGCACATCTGAGCTTATCTTCCCCAGTGATTATCTTACAATTCAGTATGATTAAGTGCACATCTGACCCCAGATCAGCAGCATGAGGCATGATATGCCAGACACACAGGTTGTCTGGTGCAATCACAGGTTAATCTGTCCCAGTGAAGACCCTGTTGTCCCCTTCGGCAGGCCAGCGAGTGGAGAGGACGCCACAGCATTGACAGCTGCTGTGATTGATTCAGTGAGTCTGAGGCACTTTCTCTGACTGACCATTTGATGGATTAAAGACTCTGATTGCACAAGAAAAAAAAGTCCCATGACAGGATATTCCTCAGACACAGAACATTATACTGCCCTCCAGTGGGGCAGTTCGTAGAGGGTGTAACATTTATAATTGCATTTACACACAGCCTGAGGAACTGCTAATGAGAGCCAACAGGTCTACAAATGAACACTAACAAGACAGTCATAAAACTGTCAAGAAGGAAAACACAGGCAATTATATAAGATGACTTTACTTCTGTTTATCACTACAAGACCCAGTTTTGTAAAATCACATTGATTTAATTTAACCATTCAACTTGCTGGTTGGGTAAATAAGGCATGAAAAACTACAATTGCCTAGCAACACACTAAAAAACACCTTAGCAACCTATCTTAGCAAATCTATCTATCTATCTATCTATCTATCTATCTATCTATCTATCTATCTATCTATCTATCTATCTATAGTTCTATCTATCATTCAATCTATCTATCTATCTATATATCTATCTATCTATAGTTCTATCTATATTTCTATCTATCTATCTATCTATCTATCTATCTATCTATCTATCTATCTATCTATCTATCTATCTATCTATCTATCGTTCAATCTATCATTCTACTCCTATCTATCTATCTATCTATCTATCTATCTATCTATCTATCTATCTATCTATCTATCTATCTATCGTTCTATATTTCTATCATTCTATCTATCTATCTATCTATCTATCTATCTTTCTGTCTATCGTTCAATCTATCTATCTATCTATCTATCTATCTATCTATCTATCTATCTATCTATCTATCTATCTATCTATCGTTCTATCTATCTATCTATCTATCTATCTATCTATCTATCTATCTATCTATCTATCTATCTATCGTTCTATATTTCTATCATTCTATCTATCTATCTATCTATCTATCTATCTATCTATCTATCTATCTATCTATCTATCTATCTATCTATCTATCTATCTATCTATCTTTCTGTCTGTCTATCGTTCAATCTATCTATCTATCTATCTATCTATCTATCTATCTATCTATCTATCTATCTATCTATCGTTCTATCTATCATTCTACTGTATCTATCTATCTATCTATCTATCTATCTATCTATCTATCTATCTATCTATCTATCTATCTATCTATCTATCTATCTATCGTTCTATCATTCTGTCTGTTTGTCTAAAGATTTTTCAAAACTTTCAAACAAGGTTTTACTTTTATAGATACACATTACAGTCATATTAATTTCTTTAAATTTAAATTAATTGTAACTCTACTTCCTTACATTCAAATTTCAGTTGCAATTCAGCATCCTGTTAGCTCCTTGATTCCAATTCAACTGAAAAAATTGAACAAAAAATGTCAATTTAAAAAGCATTCTCAATTCAATTGAGAAACCCTGGTGTACTTTTAGAGTTGTAAATAATCTTTTTTTTTTTTTTTTTTTTTTTGGTATTTATGTTTCTATATACATGCGTTCCCAATTAGCTCTACATGAACTCAATATTTTCTCAGGCTGTACTGACTGAGTGAATTTGGTGTGGTTTTCAGGCATTATGCTCACACTTAAGCTGACATTGATCCTCCAGCTTACTGTGAAAACTGCCCTCATTTCCCACTCAAAAACCATCTTTGTATGGGGAGAAGCACATCTTTACTCATTTGAAGCTGTCACTACAGCGGTAACCAAAGCCGTAGGTGATGGGTTAGCATTTAAGATGAAAGCCGAGGTCGTCAGTGGAGCGAGACGCTCTTTCAGAGATCACAGACCTGACGGTGAAACTGAGAGGCTGATTCAGAGCCGGGCCGAGCTGTTCTCTCCTCCACACAGCCGTAACACGCAAGATCTCCCTCTCCCAGAACTCAAACGATGGGCGGATCCCATCGACACACATATTCCGCAATCTCAGAGAGATATCATGGGGTCCATTTCAAATTCATTTCAACAGTTCCACCAGCAGGCATCTCTTCACACTCAGCACAGGTGTCAGTTCGGTGAAATACTGTTGGTGTACCGAACGCTCTGTTTCGTCATGCTACATCTCCGGTCTATAAAATCCATAAAACATATCAGCACTGTTTGACGTCTCTATGTGATGCCAAGCTTGACGGGCTGTGACAGCTCTCAGGATTCTCTCACAGCAGATAGATAAAAGAACAATGTGTTCTTCATCCTAGAGGAGCTTGGGTGCAAAGACCTTTTCAGGTTTTAGTATATAAACTAAATAAGCTGATATTATAATATTTATATTATAATACTACTGTTATAATACTATATAATACATATAATATTTAATTATGATATATATTTGATGTGTGTGTATATTATATATATATTATATATATATATATATATATATATATATATATATATATATATATATATATATATTATATATATATATATATATATAGGCCTATAGTAAATATTTCAAAGACATTTAATATATTTAATAAACTAACAAATTGTGTATATATTATATATTAAATAAATAGAAAATAAAATATATTAAATACATTTAAAACAAATAAATAAATATATATATTTACATTACACATTTATAATTATTTAATAAATTAAAAGATTATGTATATATTATATATTAAATAAACAGAAAAATAAAATAACAAATAATTACTTAATTTAACAAATAGCAAATTTATTTTATTAATTTATTTTATTTTATATATATACATATATATATATATTTTATTATATTAATTTATTATAAATCATATTTAATACTTTTTTAGTATTAGTACTTTTTTAGTACATTTATGCATTATGCTTATGTACCCTAGAAAACATTACCTATGTTGAACTTTGAATTACTATTTAGTAAAAATGCTCTTATTGTCATTCCAGTTCCAATATCAGTTCAACTTCCTATTGGGTGTGGCCAATTTAATTCAAATTCATACACTGTAAAAAATTACCGTGATTTTAACAGTAAAAGACTGTAAAAATGCTGCGGTGAAAAACTGTTAATTGGTTTACAGAAAGTTTCTGTACTATATACGGTGAATAACTGTAATAGATCTAACGGTACATTTAATATAATTTTAAGGTAAAATACCGTTAAATTCACAGTTTTTGAAAGTGAAAAATAACAATTCATTGTAAAATTTACAGTGAAAAACCGTAAATTGACATTCCCACAATTCCCTGCGTGACACTTCACATTTGATATATTTTTGTTGAAATAACTCTGTTTCTTCTTAGTTTTTCTCATTTTTTTCTAATCAGTTATGTACATTAGGGTTTTATGTTACATCTAATGTTGTTAAATTAATGTTTATTGCATTTTTAAAATTTCATGCATGTTACCATGATGGTCTTTAGTGTGTGTGTGAATGAGACTGTGTGCTCCTTCTATATATTAGTGTTGTCCTCCTCAGCTTGTGGAAAATCTGCTTGTGATGAACTTTGATTCATCATGTGACTCTTATCACCACTGTGTTTGGTGACTGTCAGTGTATTATAAAGATACAAAAGAGATATTAGTACTTCATTAGGTTGGTAAATAAACATTATATCAGTTAATGAAATATGTTATTTTACCGTAAATTTTACTGGGGTTTTTTTTACAGTGTACTGAAATCCAATGTTAAATATACATATTTAAAATGTAAAATTCACATGTAACTCCGTAAGTATGTTTACGGTTTGATGTCATTTTTACAGTATTGTTCTGGTAACCACAGCTGCCGGTATTTTTCCGTAGAAACAACGGGATTTTTTTTACAGTGTATTCATCAATTCAAAGAGAGCCCATTTTGAATTTTACACAAGCAGAGTTTCTACACTGCAAAAAATTATTTTCATGATTTATCACAACATTTTTCTTTTGTCAAATCAACTTCAATAATTAATGTGGTTCAGATAACATCATATTTTGAGTTTCTGTAGATCAAACCAATTACCTTCATTGTATTAACTCACATTTTTAATTTCAATGAACTCAAAATTTTAAGGCAACCAGGTAACTTACTTTTTTAAGTTAAACCAACAATTCTTTTTTTACAGTGTAAGGTGGTCCGCGTGATTTCTAGGATGTGGGTGATTTCACGGTGGCTCTTCCTAGGTGTTTTACAACAAAAATAGTTTAATTGCCTATAAAAGTAAAAAGAGGTTTGTTCAGACCTTAATAGCAAACTCAAGAAAGAGCTTCTGTTGACCTGAAATATGCCCTGACCTCACGCATTGAGACCCATAGGTTGAGAGGTTTAGGAAAAGCCGTATCGGGTTCCTTGTGTGTCCCTCCGGGTTCGTGTGAGGTGGTTTTTGGATGGTGCTGTAATTTGTCGTGTTGTCTGTGGATAATTGCAGGTTTGTATCATGTACGTGCTGAGAAAGGTGCGATGAAGGCGTCTTAGTCAACAGAGGAAGCTCTGAATTGAAAAGCACACCGGTGGCTTTTGTGGCTAAATTGCACCTATATGGAAAGATGATGTGAGGAGTGATACAATGATGGCATGAGACACTTCTGACCATGAGAAGAAGTCTGCAGTCTCCCGTTCAAATATATATATTACAATTTAAAATAGCATGTTTTCGGTTTGAATATATTTTAAAATTTATTCCTGTGATCAAAGCTGAATTTTCAGCATCATTACTATGATCCTTGAGAAATCATTCTATTATATTGATTTGCTCCTCAAAAAAAACATTTCTTTTAATATTAACAATGTTGAAATATTTTTATGGAAACCATGATACATTTTTTGCAGGATTTTTTGATGAATACAAAGTTCAAAATAACATAATTTATACGAAATAGAAATATTTTATAAAATTATAAATGTATTTACCATCACTTTTGATCGATTTAATGTGTACTTGCTGAATTTATTTAAAATATAAAGCAATACAGTGCTCAGATTTGCCAAAATACTACAAGGTCAAAAGACAGAGATGTTCATTTTTATGCATTTCTCATTGAATTCTGCTATTTATTTTCATTTTAAACCTCTATAATCAACCATTTGTTTCTATTTTTACCTGAAACATTTTCTCAGTCATCTTCTGAAACATCTGAGAAGTTGATATTTCATTGAAACCACTGAGATCTCAATTATGTAATCTCATTGTTTTTATATTGACCATAACGTCCGCCAAAAGTCTGACTGATGATTGGACAGTTTGTTTCAGTGTGAAACAATTAACCTCAAGACTTGGTCAACACAATGCCAGGAGCAGAAAACCGTGTACATACACACTCACTGAAGTTAAAAACACTGCTCGAAGGTTTTAAGAAGAATTTAAGCCAGATGGTAAGAATGAGCACAAGATCTCCAAAGATTGTTTCTCATGGTTTGTGTCGATCTATCACCTGCTGATCGGTGTCAACACCGAGAGGAAGAGGCGATCAGAGAGAAGCTGCTAAAGACAGACAGAGCGGATCATCTTGCCACGGCCATTGTAAGTGTCCATTCACAGTGCACTTAGCACCCGGACTGCAGTCAACAGGTGGGCGTGTCGACTCGGCCCCGGGGCCACTCTCAACTCTCGTCTTTTGTCATCCCTCTATCCTTCTATCTGTCTGTCTCTCAGCCCCACGCTCAGATATTTGCCTGGAGCGCAGTCACTTCCTCAGCATTCCTCTCTACTTGACTGCGCCCGGTAAAAGACCCACATGAGTGAGAGCAGGGTGGGGAGAGGGGCTCCGATTGGACCCACATCTCACCTGAGCTAATCTGACCCCCATCTGGAAGGGCATCGTTTCATCTTCAGGAAACTGAAACGGACAAACTTGTCAACAATTGCCATGTTTAATAATATCTTTCTCTGACCTCATTGAAATTTTGATAAAAATGGGTACAGATAGAGCAAAGAAACTTCTTATCAAGAACCATTTTTGACTGCAGGTTCTGGAGTTTCTATATGGGTCTTTAGATATCATATATATATATATATATATATATATATATATATATATATATATATATATATATATATATATATATATATATATATATATATATATATAAAATCACACACACACACACACATACACATTTTCTATTTTATTTTATTTGTATTATTTTATATATATATATATATATATATATATATATAATATAATACAAATAAAATAAAATAGAAAATGTGTATGTGTGTGTGTGTGATTTTATATATATATATATATATATATATATATATATATATATATATATATAAAATAATACAAATAAAATAAAATAGAAAATGTGTATGTGTGTGTGTGTGTGTGTGATTTTATATATATATATATATATATATATATATATATATATATATATATAAAATCAATTAAATATTATTTTGTATATTATTTTGTATATGGTATTTTATACTTAGAGTCAATAACTTGTAGTTAATTGTGTCAATTGTTTATATTTATATTATACAACATTATAATAATTAATAAAATAATACGAATATAGTAAAAAGTGTTTATATATATATAGATTAGATTATTATACAGATTATATAATCTTTATAATCTATATATATATAATCTTTATAATATAATATATTTATAATAATAAACTTTATAATATATATATAAATTATTTATTAGAATATTGTATAATATAAACAATTAACTACACATTAATGACTCTATAAAATACCATTTATAGTATTTTTTAGAGTCATAAACTTGTAGTTAATTGTTTATATTTATATTATACAACATTCTAATAATGTGTGTTGTGATTCATCTCAGAGCTGTTCATGGCTTAACACACTTATCTGAAGAATAAATTTACATGCCTATTCATAATCAAGGATCACTAAAAAAGTGGGTGTTCACTGATGCGTTATAGGTTCTTCATATCAAACTAAACCACTTCAGGGTACTTTGAAGCACCAGTACATAGACGAATGTCTAAGAAGTGCTTAAGAAAAAGGTTCTCAAAAGTATGTGCATGGCAAACATTGCAAAAAATATACACCTTCTCATCTCTTATTCAAACCCGAAAGCTCCTCATCAAGAAAATGGCAGGTGCTAAGACAAAACAATATGTGCTAACTCTTTTTTGTGCTCTTAGACAGCCCAGGCTATCTTTAACATGCATTTGTCCCAAAGATGTGGGTGGAAACTGCGACCAGCATGCAACGAACAGCCCTGCCAGGCCTCGCGGCCTCCTCTCCGGGCAGGACTGGGCCACGGCAGCCATCCTGCAGTGTCAGCGTGATCTATGAATGCTGTAACCTGAGCAGCTGGAGGGATGGAGGGATACAGAGACATTCCTGCCCCTCACGGGCCCTCAGAGCTCTATAGGGGCCACTGGTGTACACTGCAAACATGCCAATCACCCCAACTGAGATTAATTACATGAAAGACGATGAATTGTATTTCAAAGCTTTGCTTTTTTTAGTATGAAGATTTGATTTTTACCCGTGGATTTTAAATATATATCTTAATATTGAACAACATGAGAATTTTAATACGATATCTTATGTGCAAATAAAATGATTGTTATTTTATTGTATTTGTTTTATTTCAAAGTAATGTCTTTAAAATATTATTTCACTTTCTTATTTTTTATTTTGTTTTATTTTAATTTATTGTATTTTATTTTATTCCTGAAACACGTGGGGAAAAAATATATCAAAACTATAACACCAAACCAGATTATTCAAATATTTGAAATATAACAACACTTTTGACAGTGGTAATTCAATACAACAGTTATGCAAATTCTTCCCTCTTGTGTAAAATTTGCATCCATCAACAGAATAGGGTGAATTCAGGTTCACTTGCCACTTTTAACATGAGATGACTGTCAAAAAATCAGCGTACCTGATTTTACCCTATGAAGTCCTAAATTACTTTTAATAAATGGTTGTCAACAAGTATAGGATATAGCATGTATTTATAATTATAAGTCTGACTCTACAAATACTATAGTGCATATCTTTGTATCTGTATTTTCTAAATGTATGCTAATGAATTAAAAGAGGAGATACTGAAGAAGAAAAGAATGAAAAGGAGTGTAAGACATGAAAGAATTTTGTGCCTGAGGATGCAAACACTCCCTCTTGTTGTGTTCATTCATGCTTTCCTGAGTGACGGGCAGCTGTGCCACAAGTCAGTGTCTTAAGGAGGTGAGCCTCTTAATTATGTCATCATTTTAATTGCTCAGCATGTACACTGACTGCACCACATGCACTCCATTTGTATCCATCTTACAGACTTACAAAGAGATTTTGCCAAAAGAACACAATTCTGTCTTCAAACTGTCTCTGCGAAACATCTAAAATTATAATTAGATACTTTGGGGGGAGGGAGGACAAAAAAATCATTGTACTTATGCTATGCTTAAAGGTGGAGAAGTGCTATAAAATGCCAGCAGAGGTCCCTGTTGAGCTCCGTGTCACAGCATGTGTGATAAAGCATGACTGTTACAGTAGGGTAGCAAAATTCAAAACACTATAAAACTGGAGAGCTATGGGAACTATCATCTCTCAGAGCCTAAAGGTGATTTATCCCAACAGACGAACACAGTGAGACGTCAAACTAACCAAAACACAAATCTGATTTTTTTTCTCTCTTGTAAAGTTGGATGTTAATCCTGTACCTGCATGATCTGATATGTACCAATTTAACAAATTAGTAAACAGACAGATGAAAAGAGGAACTAGACATTATTAAATAATAATAATAATAATAAAACTACATATTTGGGATTTGAGAGGAGCAAATGTCATGATTTATGAATCAACCAATAAAAAACCCAGTTCACCACTGAACATCGGATGTTATGTTTCGTTTAGAGCCCTGCAAAGATAACAAAAACAGTAATAATATTCTCCATGCACAGGAAATGTGAAAAAACTCTTGCATGTTTATTTGTTGTGCTTCACGAGAGTCTTAGAGGGCCTCTTAGCCCCAAGATTAAATGAGTTCAGTAGGTGATTCCAAACATTATTTCTTGTAATGGTTAATCCTGTTAGATTGACAGGAGTACTCGGGGTTGGAATGGCTCTTCGGCGTGGCTGAGGCCCGACTGCGGGGAACACAGTCTAGCTGTCAATTCACGTCTAACTCAGAAGAACTAAAAGCTTTTGCCCCAGCTCCAGGAGTCACCATTTCTAGAAACAATCCCATTCTACACCATTACTGGTCTATATTTGACATTAGACTGAAAAGGCTATTCTAGAGATTTCACATTAGACCATTAAAAAAAACTACAAACAAAGCTGACAACTCTAAAAAGCAATTCAGAGGATCTGTTATACACAACTTAAATAAATGCATGGTTGCAAGTTAAAAAATGTAATTTATTGTTTTAATTAAACCTTTTAAGTTGCAAACATTATGTAGCGTAGAGTTCTGCTGACATAATAATGTTGATAATTACATCAACTTAATATCGTCGTTTTTTTTTGTTGTTTTTTTTTTACAAAATTAGGTTGTAACTTAATAAAACTAAGTAACTTTGAAAATTAGCCAATGGATTTCTAGTTCCCAGCATGTTTTGCATAAGGAGAAGAAATTATGAAATTAAGTGTTAATTTATTTTATTTTAGTGAAGGGAAAGACCTGTTGTTGTTTAATGATGTTATGTTTGACATTTAAAAGAGTTTCTGTAATGTTGAAGTTTGGCAAAGACTATAGAATAACACAAGACGTGTCACTCGTATTTGTTTTGAATGGGAGAAAGTGTAACGCGCAATATGGTGGAATAAGTCCCACCTTCTAAATAAGAGCCGATCGCCGACTGGCAAAGTCATCGCGTCACTTCAGCAGCCGTTAGAATCACCGGTTTCTATAGAAACAGTCAGACACCTGCCTCTGAAGAGACGCGCATTTAGGTCTGCGCATGCGCATTTTGTCATGATTTCGAGCATTTAGAAACTAAATTTATGAGCCAGTTGTTGTTAGATTTCATTGGTGATTTCAAATATGAAATGTAATCGTAAGGTTGGCGAACAGTTTTGGAGAATTTGATGTTTCCCCATTCAAAGAGATTGCATGATGCCCAGGATGCCCGAGAGGCGTTTCAAAGATGGCCGCCGAGTGAAATGACTTGTCTTAAAGGGACTTTGAGTTTGGTTACCATAGTGCTGAAGGGTAGATACATGAAGGTAAACACTACATTGACTCTATAAGCAATGACTGCGTTAATGCCAGTACCAATATCTTACTTGTTCATTAAACATACATGTTAAATAAGTTGTTAGCATGTGCTATGACAGCTGTTGATTTGAACTGAAATAGATAAGATGATTGGTTCTAGGGCTACAACTCTGGTAGTTGGAGCAACTTAATTTTTTTGAGTAATCAAATCAAAAAAATGTGTTTATGCTATGAATTATTAAGTTCCTCTAACTCAATGAGTGAATTTACATTTAACCAACAAGCTACAAAGTTGTCATAACTCAAAACAATTGATGCAAACTAATTTTTTTGTTGTTGTTGAGCCAAAACATTAATTTTTAGAGCGAATTCTCGCCGTAACGTATACACTTTTCACTATGAAATTGGTTTGATATTCACTGGATAAATATGAAATATGACATTCTTATGTGAGCTGTTTTAAGCAGCTACCAATACCAGTCTTATATACCTTAGCTTCATGAACAATAAAAACAAAAATGATCATATAAGATGACAATATTAATTGTCATCTTATACACAACAAAGTTGATGTGTTAGAAGCAGGAAAAATGGGCAAGCGTAAGGATTCGAGTGAGATTGACAAGGGCCAAATTGTGATGGCTAGATGACTGGGTCAGAGCATCTCCAAAACTGCAGCTCTTGTGGGGTGTTCCCGGTCTGCAGTTGTGGTCCAAGGAAGGAATAGTGGTGAACCGGTGACAGGGTCATGGGTGGCCAAGGCTCATTGATGCATGTGGTCCGACCCAACAGACAAGCAAACAGTGGGCATGTGAGCATCAGAACTGGACCACGGAGTGGAAGAAGGTGGCCTAGTCTGATCAAATCACGTCCGGTTGCGTCGCTTACCTTGAGCATATAGTACACAGGATCATACAGTCAATAATCAAATATGAAGAAATTAAAAAAAAAAAAAAAAAAAAAGGTAAATACATATTATTTGTCAGTAGTCATAATCCAGCTTTCACTGCAAATCATTATGTCTTTTTACAGAGGCATTTCCACTGATGGTCTCTGACATTTGGACCCACTGACTATACAAGTGAAACCAGGAATAAACTGATCATAATTCAGAGATGTTATTCTGCATCTGTAGATAAGCTCTGCTTTCCACAGCCTGAGGAACAGCAGATGATAAAGAACCTTTGTCTTAGCAGTGAGTGATTCCTCAAATATACTGAAATCAGTGTGCTGTCAGTCAGGATTCACACTGTTTATCTGAAGGCTTGTCCCACCACCTCCAGCTTCAGATTTCTCTGGCATCTCTTGGTCTCGCTCAAGCAGCTAAGTGGCCATTCTCTTTGGTTCAGCTTATTGATGGCTTTGTCCCTCAAATTTCTAGTTATTCGATCTGGCCTGTGCAAAGGCGTCGGGGTAAATGAGGTATTGTCTTACAGAGCAGGTTACCTTACCTCTCACAAAGCTTTCAGTGCCAAGGGCAGGCGTAAACTTGGCATAGCATCAGAAACAACAAAGAAGATCCGCGCTAGTAGAGACGTAACCTCAGCACAATGACAGCTTTATTTTAGGGGTTTCCTCTTACTTTTGAGGGTAAAAAAACAAACATCTTTTATAGTCTGTGTGCATGGATGATCATTTCTGAGCTAAAAGTGAAACTCAAATTCTTATTTTTTTTTCCCTTAACTAAAGAAAGATGCTTATATTTTTTATATATATATATATGTATATAAAAGTGTGCACAGTGTGCGCAGTTTCTAAACTCCCTGAAATATGCCTCGATTGTAGTCTTGAGTTTTCTTCTGGGAATGAACACACAATATTCCTTATTTAAATAATTCCCGCCCAAGAAATACATGAAAAATATCTGCCCTATTAGCATAGATAACGCCCTAAGTGAGCTGCAGCAGTCCGCCATTTCTGTTTACTCGCTGTAGCAGCTGGAGATATACAATGTCTGTCCGTCCATCTGAGTCAGACTCCGGTTTGAACCGGTAAGGCTGAACACCGTTACTGACAATGGCTGCGTGAGATTCTCCAGCTTTGTTGTTGTTGAGTATTCAAAGTGCAAGGTATTAAAGCTCCACCCTCTTTTAGAAAGGGGGCCGGGAGCAGCAGCTCATTTGCATTTAAAGGGACACATACAAAAATGCTGCTTTTGCTCACACCTAAATAGGGGCAAATTTGACAAGCTATAATGAATGATCTGTGGGGTATTTTGAGCTGAAACTTCACAGACACATTCTGGGACACCAGAGACTTATATAACATCTTGTGAAGGGGCCATAGGTCCCCTTTAAGGCAAGTTTATTTATATAGCACATAAGGTAATTCCAAAGTGCTTTACATAGAAAAGGAATTAAAATAATCATAAAATAATCACAACAGATGCATAAGAAATAAATGTAACAATCGTATTTAACTAAAGGCTAAAATACTAATTCCTGAATACCTGAATCACTAAATTTGGGACAAATTATTAAGGGGCAGGACATTTCACCAATACACTCGAAGCAGTTGACCAATCACAACACACTGGACCAGCCGACCAATCAGGGCACATTGCATTTTTTCAGAAGGAGGGGCTTCATAGAGACAGGAAATAAACAGAGCGTTACTGACAGACTAGGAAGAAAGGAGCTGCAACAATGTCAAATATGTGAAAAATAATGAGTTTTTTAAACATTCAAGCAAGAAAGCTTATTCTAAAACAACATAGAGACTTTGTAAATGAACATAATAGATCGCCTTTAAATCGAGAGCAAATGGAGACTTAAAGTCTCCTACTTCTCAGATGTTCATCTTGAGAAAAAGATCCCAGTAATCTCACAGATGTCTCCTCAGTTTCAGACTGTCTCAAACTGTGCTCAAAAGACATAGTCTGCAATAAAGTCAGAGATCTCACTATGAGCTCAAATATTTCTATTCTTCCAAATGATCTTAGCAATGATCTCCTCTATATTTGTACTGAATGTCAAAAAATGTCACAGCTCCCATTTTAGCAGAAACATCCGAGGCAATACACACTTGTACACATACACATTTTCTTTTAAAACCTTGATAGAATCAAGGGGACTAAGAGACATTTCACCTTTCCAGCCCTTTAAATTTTCCATTTTAAGTGAGCAGAACTGGACCAGCATGAAAGATAATAGTGTTATACATAAGACCATCCTCTCAGCTGCCGTTTCATTAGGTGTAATTGCTCAACGATTGCTCTGTTTATTAAAGGTGACTGCCATTGACTGCTGGGGTCAGCACTATGTGATGTAGATGATTGCTGTGTGTGTGTTAGGGAACATGCAGCCCTCTAGCATTGGCCTAATAAAAGAGCTGAAGAGATTGAGCCATTACGATGTCAGACCTCCTACTATTATGACCCATTAAAAGTGCTCAACCACTGATTCAGACCCATTATATTTATTGAATGTAGAAACTGATTGATGTTGCGCTGGCCGAAACACCTCATACCATGCACACTTGCCCCAGTTGTGTATAATATCAGCCAGTGATTTCAGTGCAAAGCGTCCAGGTTTTAGACCCACTCATTATAAACGTACACAGCCCTGAGCAAAACTTTATGAATTTGTTAATGTACAGTCAATGCCAAAGATTAATTGGTTCTTTAATAGCAGGCATCAAATAAACTAAAGTTTTAAATAGCTGCAAGGAATTTCTGATTTCAGTTGACTATGCAAGAGATCAGAAATAGGGTCAGCAGAATTTATGTGAGGTTGATGCCATCAGAAGTACAGTAATTTGATTTTCTCTGAGCTTTATACAGCCTTAGACTCAGAAATTATTTAGTTCAATGGCAGCATCTAAAACAAAACAAAAAAACTAATATTGTGAAATATTTTTACAATTTAAAATAACTGTTTTCTATTTGAATATATTTTAAAATATAACTTATTCCTGTGATCAAAGCTGAATTTTCAGCATCATTACCCATGATCCATGATCCTTCAGAAATCATTCTAATATGCTGATTTGCTGGTCAAGAAACATTTCTGATTATTATTATCAATGTTGAAAACAGTTATGCATAATTTTTTCAGGATTTTATGATGAATATAAAGTTCAGAAGAACAGCCATTATCTGAAATAGAAATTTTTCGTAACATTATACGTCTTTACTGTCACTTTTGATCAATTTAATGCATCCATTTATTTAATTTCATTCCTATATATATATATATATATATATATATATATATATATATATATTCCAAATTTAAAACATTTATTCTTATTTTATTCTTATGTTTTATATAATTTATGCATTTTATTATTATACATCTTATAATATTTTTGTAAAATATTTTTACATAAATATTTATACAATACATGTATAATTCCAACATGATGTGAATGCACCATTAAAGCAGAAAATTATTTTGACTAGTTGTTCAATCTGCTGTCCAAAAACCTAGAAAAGACCAAAGGCTAAACATTTGTGTTCTCTCTGAAGTTTCTATAGACTTCTAAGAATAGTGGTTTTTAATTTATTGAAATTTTTTATAAGGTCTGTGCTTAACATTATTTGTTCATGTTTTATTCTACAACATGAATTACACATGCCTCAAATGTGAATTTTTGAAACTGTTGTGTGCTTTAAAAGTAAGTTATGTAGCTACATAAGGACTACAATTTGAGAAGTATATAAGCTCATATCCTAATGCAAAACAATACACCCGGTCATGACGATTAGATGAGGCTCAAATGTTTCATCACTACTGCAAACTCCGAAGAACATTGATGCATCGTTCTCTCTATAGTATCCCATCTAGAGTAACTGAAGCAGATCCACTTTAATGAGTCAATGAAGCATTCTAATCTACATGTACTTCACTCAACTACAATGACAACATGAAGATAATGTGCCTTTTGATGGTGTTAGATAAAGCTAATGTGGCTAAACAACTGTGTATTGCACACTCCAGAAAGAGCATGCTAATCACAGTCACACTTCTGCTACTGTTGACATGTACACAACCGACCTTCTGCAGTCCAACAACCACCAGAGACACTGAGTCTGCCCTGAAATTAGTCAAAAATTCATGCAAATGTATTTCCGTTCCATACTGGACAAACTCTAGCATTGTTTGAAATTAGCTTCAGTTAAATGACTGCAGCATATGAGATAATGAAATAAATGTCACAAAATGAAATGCAATCATAAGGGTTGTATACCCTCATATTAAAAAAAATGTATATTCCACTGAATTGCCTGAATCATTGCAGATTTGCATTCATTTTACATTCAAATTTGGGGCTAGAGGCCCCGGCAATCCAAGACCTCCAAACAAGCCTGGGCCTGAACCCCTCAAGCTTTTTCTTCCCAAGTCTCCGGGCTGGTAGACGTGCCCTGTCCCACCTCCCTCGGAGACGCATGGGACAGTGGACCTGCTGGGAACAGACAGACAGGCAGTGCCGACAGTCTCTGTCCTCCCCCACACAGACCATCCACCGCTCCATTGATCCATTACTGCAGGCAGCTAACTGCATTTACATAGTGATCAGATAGTGACGCCTCTCTTTGAGTTGTATCGGGGCAGAGGGCAGGGTAATGACAGCTAATAATTACTCCATTTAGTGAAGGAGGGGCAGAGACACTGCTTAAGAATACAGCGCTGTTAGATTCTGTCAACATGCAACTTTAAATCAGACTCTATAGGCTATAAAAGAACGCCTTAACAAAAACATTTTTAAACATTTTAAATGATGGTTATAGTACTGTTCGGGTTGATTTTACATGACATAAATGCATTCAAGGTATGTTTTATCCATAGATATGTTTCCTGGGAATTGAACCCATGACCTCAGGGTTACTAGGACCATACTGTACCATTAGAGCAACATATTACCATCCAGAGTTATTATAGCTAACTAAAAAACTAAAACCATTAAAAATTGTTACTTGAAATAAAATAAACATGAACTGAAATAAAATAAAATAAAATATAAAAAATCTTCAGCTTCCAGCTAGTTGCCAAGAAAACACGTCTTATTTTATTTTAGATTAACTTGACGTACTAAAATAATTAAAACTAAATCTGAAATAAAAAAGTATATAGACATATAAAAAAAATAATCACAAAAATTAAAATAAAAGATCAGAAATCTAAAAATAAAAACTTAAAACTATTAATAAAAACTAGTATATCAGTGTTACTAAAATAACATTACCACTGAGGTGCTATTTTATTTTATATTTTTTATATATATATATATATATATATATAAAATTTTGATTCATTTTTATCCAAATCAATTGACCATTCTGTCAATCAGTCAACTTATTAATTCTGATTCATATTTTTCATTTTACAATAATTCAGCCGATTTCCAAAGTGACTAAAGAATGAGAAACATTATAACAAAAGCGATTCATAATTCGGAGACAGTTAAGTCAAAAGTGCTGCAATACAAAGTTTCAGTAAAAATAATCATAATAATATAATAAATGTCTGCTCTACAAAATGTATGTACCTGTTGTCTAATTGGTCTGTGTTGGACCTGAAGTTTCTAGTTAGATCTATGGCAGGGTTGACGGTGGCCGTTCCTGTCAGGTAGCTCACAGTGGGGATGAGCTGCGTGAAAAGACTAAAGCAAGTTGTCATTGGTGTCGCTGACCCACAGGATGAATGTTTGGGTAGGCTTAACCTGCTGAGAGGCAGCAGGGGTTAAAACAACTACAAGACCTTAAAAGATCTCTCCCATGTCAGCCTCAAAGAGGACGACAGCAGGGCTGGGCCTGAATGACACAAACACATTCACAAATGTACAGAGAAATTACTTGTTAATGATGTGTCATGGTCCAAAACCAAGGGAACTGTCTACATAGGCAGTATTTCTAAGGCAACAGAGGTGTACATGTGTCAAAAGGTAGCAATTCAGCCCAATTCTAAGACTGCATCTTAAAATGCACTTCAGAGAGCTATGTGGGGGGGGGTCCTTCCAAGATAGTGGACAACGCAATATAAATACTTTTTATAAATATATTTCATTCAATATTGAAATGTAAAATATACGGAAGAGGATTAGGGCCAAGCAATAATAGGAAAATAAAACCATCTTGGATTAAAGTTGTTAAATTTCGAGAAAAAAGTCTAAATAAAATGTTGAGACTAAAGTCATTAAACTACGAGAAAAAACTAGTTAAATTTCGAAAAAAAGGCGAGATAAAATGTTGAGAATAAAGTCATTAAATTAGGAGAAAAAAGTTGTTAAATTACGAGAACAAATTTTTTTAATTACGAGTTTGTTCTCATAATTTAACAACTTTTTTCTCCTAATTTAATGACTTTATTCTCATAATTTAATGACTTTATTCTCAACATTTTATCTCAACTTTTTTCTTGAAATTTAACAATTTTAATCTCGAGATGGTTTTATTTTTTTATTATTGCTTGGCCCTAATCCTCTTCCGTAAAAATAGCAAAAATATCAATAGCAAAAATATACAGTTACAAAAAAATTTATTTATATTTTAAAT
>NC_090239.1:5222156-5362156 GCF_024489055.1 Chanodichthys erythropterus
AATACTCCTCTTGCACTGCTCTGTGATCCGCCACGCATTACATAATCACGTAGGAAAGGTCACACGTGACACAGGTGGACGTACTGCGGTTGAGCAAAAAATCTAATTTTCTCTTCCAACTTCAAAATGGTTTACTTTTTTTTGGTAAAGGCCATTTGACTTGATCTTTGCATGTTTGCTTTGTAGACAGTGGGTCGGCACTCCCTCCTACGTAACGCGTGACCTTTTTCCGATGTGATTATGTAATGCGTGGCGCATTGCAGAGCTAGTGCAAGATAAGCATTTGTGGTTAAAAAGTATATAATTTTTTTTTTTTTTTAGAAAATTACCAATCGTTTCGCTAGATAAGACCCTTATTCCTCGTCTGGGATCGTGTAGAGCCCTTTGAAGCTGCACTGAAACTGACATTTGGACCTTCGATCCGTTGGTAACTCTTGAAGTTTTTGTTGAATGTTTTCGTCAAAAACCTTAATTTCTTTTCGACTGAAGAAAGAAAGACATAAACATCTTGGATCACATGGGGGTGAGTAAATTATCAGGAAATTTGAATTCTAAAGTGAACTTATCCTTTAAAAAACATTTTTTAATAATTTTACTTTTATTTTATTTATTACATTTATTTACAAATATGTTTTTAAATATGTATATAATATTAATATTTATTGTATTCATATGTCATATATAACATTAACATATATTAATACTTACAAAAAACAATGTAGCAATATTAAGATATTAAGATAATATCCAACTAGAATTTCATTCTAAAACATTTTTTAAACTTGTTTTTAAGGACTTCATATCCTTAAACTTTAAATAAAATAAAAAAATAAAAAAATAAATAAATATATATATATATATATATATATATATATATATATATATATATATATATATATATATATATATATATATATACTTTTTAAACTGCTGAAAGAAGTTCGCATGTATGCACTCTTTTTGGTTGTTTTTCTATTGATTGAACTAACAAATGAACATTATTCTGAAATATAGGAAATCATATTTCTAAAAGAATGAGTAGGTGTGTTTAAACATTTTGCTGGAAGTGTACATTTAACTGACTGACTTCCTAAAAATGCAAGTTAACCTAGGATACACTTCTCCCTGTTCTTGTGTCCCTAACAGGTAAAAGCATCTGTTCGGCTAATGGCAATGGTGTTTCACACATCCCATGTGCAACACTATCCTCCAGTTACTCATCAGTTTGGTCTCAATCTCTGAGTCGCTGAGTGACTGCACTTCCCCAGGCCGAGCCTTATCAGCGCTGACGGTAACACGATTCCTCAAAAGCAGCAGATCTCCACGCCAAACTCTGTTTATCTTTACAAACCCACTGATCGAGCGCTTAGTACCTGATCTGTGAACTATTTGGGAATTGAAAAGCACGAACCCACACAAACTTTTGTCCACATCCGCATAGTCAAATGGCTTGATTTTAAAACTGATGCATTTCTGGTGCCACAAACACCTCACCTTACATCTTGTTTTTTCCCGGCATTTCCGTGCAAGGGTCAGATGTCAGTAGAAAGTGATATTTCCTCTTCCTGCTCAGGGAAAACAGGATTAGATTAGATCAGATTATCAGATTGGATTAGATTAGATTAGATTAGATTAGAATAATCTTGGTCAAAAGTCTCAACAGCCCGTGTTATGATGAAGCTCTAGTTTAGGTTGATGGGTGACCAAAGAGTTTAAACCTCTGATTATGGTCTTTCCTCATAGGAGGGGGACTAGAAGAACATCAGCACCCGTGGAGACCCCCACAGAGAGGCATGCTGGCCAATCCCTGCCCCAGGGCATCCTCACCTTACATACAGGGGCCTGGCACCTGAGAGATGGGAAAGGTGAAGGGTGAGGGCCCCCAGGGGCCCCATGATCAGTCTGGACCTTCAGCAATAAGTCAGTGTCCATCTGTGGCGCAAATATTCATGATTTACTACACGACAAAAACTGGTTAAGAATAAACTGTTTTTTAAATGCACAAATAGAATGAGACACACAATATCATAAATGATTAAATGTATCAATTATTGAATATTTCCATGAATTTCATATATCATTTGGTTAGTAATTAGAAACATTACATCCACGCACTTCTTAGTCCAAGTGAATACTTCGGTAAAGTTGGTTTTATATTCGCACATTCGGACTTCTGATCAATTCAGACTTTCCAATAAATATGCAATAAATTAATGTTTGCAAATTTTAAGCAGCGACATGATATTGACAACCAACGATTGTCAACTTACAACATTTTTCACAGTCGATCAAAATAGGCAAGTATTGTTTTAATGGCATATTTACTTGTGAATGTCCACTGAATGTCCAATGTAGTAATTAACAAGGCTATACGGATGTGCGAATATAAAACCAACTTTACCGAAGTCAAGTGAATATTTCTCAGGGTTTATTTTCAAACTACAGACAGAAACACATCAAAACATTATTTTGGCCAACAAACAATGTAATTAAAAAATTAATAAAAAAAACATTATATATATATATATATATATATATATATATATATATACACACACCATTTAAAAAGCATGACAACTTTCATCAATAAAATGACGTTGCAAAATAGCTAACTTACTTGCCAGAAAGCTAGCATACAAAAATAATATTATAGTCTAAAAACATCATAACAATTTAAGACCATATAAAACATAAAAATGTTTAGTTTCATGTGTGTTTGAAACTAGCTCACAAAACGAGTTTTATACACACGTGTGTACTATTTGGTTATTTAGCTATGGGCTAACATTAGCTAGGCTAAATGAAATCAGGCAAAAAAAATATGAGGTAAGTGAATCAAGTTAAGCCTAATTACCCGTAGTGGACGAACATGCTGTTCAAACTTTCTTCAGGTCACATTAGTATGGTTGAATTCATATTATTCCTTTTTAAGCGTCAGCAATTTGTTCAGTATCGATGTGTGACGACGTTTCAATCTATACAGAATGCGCGTTCGTTTGTTTTGCACAATAATTCATGCAAATGGACAGAAATCATCGCGTTTGTTTGTTTTGCACAATAATTCATGTAAATGGACAGAAACCATCGAATCCCAGGAATAATTAAACCAAATGGACATTTATTTGCTGTAATTGCAATTGTACAGTTCTGCTTGTCCGTTTATTTAAAAAAAAATGCGACGAGTCTTTCCGTAGCCTACATAGTGGACTTACTTTTGTTGTTTTTGGGTCAGTGGGGCTCTATTTGTTTCATTTATAAAAAGAACATGCAAAAATCAATTTAATACATTCAATTACTTAAATACATCATAAAGTATGGTGCATTTACGTTGTGGGCACTTTTTCCAAATCATTTCAATGGCAAAAAGTGTCCCAATAACTCTGAATTCACCCCTATATGCAATATTTCTAGACTGTGTCGGTCAACATGAAAATAAGGATGCTTACACGTTACACTTGAGTCATTAAATCAGTTTTTGTAGACATTTTTTATTATTATTTATTGTCTACAAAATACAGTTCCCTTTTGAAAAAAACAGCATGCTGGTTAAAGTAGATTTTGAAGCTGGTATGCTGGTTTGAGCTGGTTTATGCTGGACAAGTGCTGGTCCTAAAATGTTCCTAAACTGGTCCAGGACCAGCACTTGACCAGCATAAACCAGCTCAAACCAGCATACCAGCTTCAAAACCTATACCTTACCAGCATATACTGTTCTTTTCAATAGGGTTGTAAGAAATGTAATACAAAGAAGAACTTATAAACTTAACTTAACTAGTTAAACTATTTTTAAAAACATCTTTCCTTTATACTATCTTAGTATTATTTGTCAACCCTTATAGTGTTTTATAAATGAATACAACTGACTGCATGTAGGTCTACCTACCTGTACATATAATTTTTGTCCATTTCAATTATGTACTTCTCACCACAGATCTATTCTGACTATGAGAATCCATCCCTCAATAGTGGAACAACAATGTCCTTTGTTAGAATAAAGACACACAGGGGGAAATTCGCTCTGAGTGCTTTCATTTGTTCGCAGATCACTGTGTTTTCACTAGAGAGCAGCAGGGTGTCTCTGGTGATGCCAGATCCATTCGTGTTCCAGCACTGTTGACACGAATCCCCTGTCAGTTCTGCTTTATCCCAGACAACAGAGCCAATTCAGCTGTATTTCAGTTATGTGTTTATTTTTATTTTCTTTCTTTGATATGGGGCATCCAGTGGATTGACTTTGAAAAAAGACCAGAATGAACCAGCCCCAAAAAATTCTATCCCAAACATCTAAAGAGATTTTTACTCTTGAAAATGAAGTTTCAAATTAGAACAAAAGAGCCTGAGCCTTATGCCATATAGGAGAACCTTTATAGATTTGACAAAACGTTTGCAGTTTGTTAGAAAAGTGATTTAAAGTGTTTTACACAGAATAGAAACATCTGCATGATGTTTGAAGAACTTAAAATCTCCAATCTCCTGTGAAAAGTGAACCTAGAAACATCTGCATGATGTTTGAAGAACTTAAAATCTCTAAAGAACCAACTCAAGAACCTGTGTTTTTTAAAGAGTGAGGATCATGTGAAAGCATTTTCATACACCGTTAAATAAGCAGAGTGTAAATAAAAGCTTCCAGACAAACAGTTGAACTTTTGAACTCTCCAGATATGAAGCTGTGATGACTTCGATTATGGTCGATCGCCTGCATTCAAAGTGACAAGCGGAAAATATCTCAGTCTCACCTACTGTTTTCATGCAGCTCAGACTGGACTTGAGTTAATGGTAGAAGTGGGATCTGAATCTCTGGATAAACCGGCAGATCATATAAGGCTATTTACACCATCACCCAGTTGAGTCTGTGCCATTCAGCGCCAGTAGTTGTACAGTAAATAAACAGGCCCTGGTGCTGAAAAACTTCCCTGAGATAATGAGGACATTGAAGAGTTAAAAGTGTCTGGGTTTTGCAGAAAGCAATTAGGAGAGCCCACAGCAGGGGCACGGATTAATTCAAACGCTCGATTAAACCTGAAATTCTTTTGATAAATAATTGTCAACTCAATATGTTTGCTGGAGTTGATCTGTTATGGGAAAAAAGATGGGGGCTGGTTAAAGTACTTTGAAATTTAGGGTTTCAGAAATACATTTTCACTGTACTCCGTGTAATCTGAAATTTCAGTGCTTCTGTTTAAAACGGAACAGTACTTTTAGTGCAAAAGCTAATTAAAAGTTGTCTTTAAACTGCCTGTTTGATTGCAGCCATCTACAAACAAACTATATATAATTGCGAGCGACTGTAAACAAACTACATAAACATGCAAACATGTTAATTGCTGTTACATCCATACGGCCACCCGCTGACTCCGTGGGAACACACTGAGATGCACTAGGTGTTTGTGTTTGTTGTGCCATTGAGCAGATAATGACAGAACATCATGCAAATGATGTTTTGCTCATCATATAGAGCAAATAAACAGAAACCCAAGCTACAGACATGTCAGATATATGCACGTTTTATTTACAAAATCAGAAACATTCCATTTAAATAAAATATATCTACATTTCGTCTACAAAAAACAGCATCTCAGAAGGCACTTGTTATAGTGGCCTAGGAAATAGACATGTGTGGACATGTAAAAGTATCACAGTTTGGTGCAGAATTACCATTTACTAAAGGCAGAATACATGTAAATGATGCAAACCCACACCAAGCACTTGCCCCAGACAGGCCACACAATGAATTAAAATGAACTTCAAGCTGTGCAACTGAGGTGAAAGTGTATAGAGATGAAGTCTATTGTAACAGCTTGGCTATGTACTCACAGAGCACATTAGAGGTTCAACAAATTGAGCGTCTCTAAACTTCGGTTCCATCTCGGTTGTATATGAGATTATTGACACTGAAATGGTTGGAGAGCGAGTTGATTAAGCCACTGTTATTATGGGATGTTGAGTAGTAGTTTAGTCTGTTGGGTTCTGATGGAGGGGCGAGTTCATGTCCAGACATGCCGTGCGTAAAATCCGCCAAGTGTCCAGAGCTGACGTCTCTGCTTCTGATCCCGTTGCCGTTTCCCGACATTACCGAGTTCATGTTACCGATAAAGTTGGTAAAACACGGGCTGTGCTCGGCGGACGGTGAGGGGGATGATTTGGGCTCGCTGGAGGTCGGAGAATTTTGGAGACTCTGCGGGGACGCGCTCATCAGGCTCGCCGTGTCCGCCAATTTAAGCGCGTCCTCGGATTTTACAGACAGACCACTGGCGTTTCCATCAGCTCGTCTTTTTCTCTTCCTTCTGAAGTTGCCGTTATCGAACATCTTCTCGCAGTTGGGGTCCAAAGTCCAGTAATTCCCTTTCCCTTAAAAAAATAAAAATAAAAAAATAGGTTAGTACTACACTCAAAATATAATTTAACACTAAATTGTATGATCTATAGGTAAAGAACGTTCAAACTTACCAGGGTCGTCCTCATCCCTCGCGACTTTCTTGAAGCAGTCGTTCAAGGACAGATTGTGTCTTATGGAGTTCTGCCATCCGGCTTTGCTTTTCTTATAAAAAGGAAAGTTGTCGGCCACATACTGATAAATCTGACTGAGAGTCAGTTTCTTATCCTGAGCGTTCTGAATAGCCATCGCAATCAGCGCTGAATACGAGTACGGCGGTCTAACCATCTTGAAAAGTTCTTGCTGACTCGAAATGGAGAGCCACCCGAGATCTGCGCTTCCGAAGCCGGTGGGCGGAGGAAGAAACTGCCGCTGGTTCGACCCAAATCCTGACTGAATGTTCGGGCCTGAGAGATACGGGGAAGAGGTGATACCTGGGCTGTTCATCCACAGGTAAGGGTTGGTTGTGGGCGAGGTGTACTCGCCGAGTCCGTAGCTGGAAGGATGCGCAGGTGGCCTTTGCGCGTGGTGGTGGTGGTGGTGATGGTGGAGGTTCTGTTGATACATGCTGAAGTTGGTGTCGCAGTACACGGTCATGTCCAGGATGTCCTGCGCGTTGTGGTGCTGGAGGGGACTGGTCTGCTGGCTAGACGGCTGCTGCCCAAACGCGTTCATAATCCGTTCCCCCTCTAGAAACATGAAGCGAGCTGAGTTTCTCCGATCAGTCCTGCTGAATGTGCTCGTGTCTGAGGGTTTACTCTAGAGTGCCCGAGTACGCATCAGGGGAGGGTTATTTAACCTGTCCGGGGCGCATGCAGTGAATGAACTGCTGGTTGGCAACCCCTCCCACTGTCACACTTCTCCTCAATTAACTTCATCCAGTATGCATCGAGATCATTCATGTGATAAGCATTTGGGAGGCAGCTGAACACAAAGATTGTTTAAATACAAAAAGTTGAAAAAAATAAAAAATAAATATATATATATATATATATATATATATATATATATATATATATATATATATATATATATATATATATATATATATATATATATATAAAGAACATACCTAGCACTACTTATAAATAGGCTATACAAATAAAGTAAATACAATTAAATTAGAATATAGGCTAGAGGAGATGCTGGTTGTCACACCATAGAATAGTCTCAGTGTAGGTCAGTATTAAAATTAAAGTACTGACTAAATAACCAGGCTAAATAAAACACATTTCCTTGTAATGCGCAGTTTAAAACAAGGATAGCGGGGCATGTTGTCACTATATTTGTGCTATATTTGCCATTGAAATAACGTAACGGGTTGTAAACAGTATGTCAAACCATTATCTTGGTCCAAAAAATATTGTATAAATTGCATGTATTTTATTAAAACACATGTGACAGCTTTAAGACAGAAAGAAAAAAAAAATGAATATAGGATGAACTCAGGGTGATTGGGACACTTTTTGCCTTTGGGATGACTTGGAAAATATGTCCCAATCAACCTGAATTCACGCTGTGTTAGTGTGGTTGTGTTGTGTTCATCCAACAGATAGCAGAAATAGGTGACAGCATTATTCTAATTTAAAACGACTGAATTAAATTGAAACCCACATTCAAAACAGCTGCTAGAGGAAAAAAAGCATTTGTGCATCTGGACGTTTGACTCAAAAAAATCATTATTGATAACAACCAACCCCATACTCCTCTATCTATAAATCTAATGAAATAAATATTTTAAAGTTTTGGAAGGAAATCATGGTGCGACCGATAAAATGAGATGTTTAGCCTAGTTTAGACAGAAGTTAATTATGTATTATGATCACTTAACATGAAAATTAGTCTAATTGGACGAAACGCCCCACCCCCACACTATGCAAATGTACAGTCCATCTTCTATCACCCGAACTCAGTTTCGCTTGAATTTACAAATGGATACAAGTCGACACAAGACTCAAAATGAACATGAATTTTATTGCTTTGGAAAAGTGTTCAATTATTCGGCTTTTGAATTAGCCTACTATATCGATTATTATAGCCATTGATTTATGCACTTTGCTTTTTTTCTGTCTGTTTTACATTTTTGAAAATGCACAGGGCATTCATCGGACGAGAAAAATTAATGCAAATTAAAAAGTAATGTGGAAAACTATAGGTTTACTCTGGGAATATTTGTTTCACTAACTTAATAATTGTTTGTTGTATATAATTAAAGTAAACACAAATGATAGGGTCTTTTATCTTTTAATATATAATTAAGTTCTTTGTAAACTTGTACCTCCTTCCTCTTATTCCTAACTCCACAACTGTTCCCCACTCATCTCAGGAAGGTGCAAAGGGATATCATCATCTAGTCCTAAAAAACTTAATGAGATTAAACAAACCTCTATTAGGATGAAAAGGTCAGGAAGCGTGAAAATAAAATATCTGGAAGAAATGCTTTACATCATGTGCATGTTATTCACAATGTGATTAAAGTAATAAAGGTCCTTAGACCCAGTGAAGGCGAATAGCGCCACCTTCTGTCCATTTGGAGAACATGAACATTTCAACTGTATTCAGAGAAGAGCTGATGTTGTCACTATACGAATCCTCAAAAGCAAATGGGTTGATAAAATGACAGACTGACACACAATGACCAGCAAACGCCCTTTGTCAGCTTGTAAAATTTTTAATCTTTCCCCAGTTTGTCTTCTTTTTTGACACCAGAAAATGTGTTTAGCAGATGTTAATTGAGGTCTTAATTGAACATAAGATAATGCAGTGGATCATAAATAAGTAAATAAACAAACAAACAAATATTTTTTTTAAATGTCCATATTCACTTATTTTGCATAAAGTTGATACATTTTCAATTTTAAATGTGCTACTTTTGTTTCTGGCATATAATTTGTGTAAAAAATAAAAAAATAACTATTAAACAAGTTTACACTGTCATCTTACCATACATATTTATTTTTTTATGCAATGGATTCATTTAAATGAATTTAACTTTGTGTTACCTGATGTTGTGTTCCCTCCTGTCCTCCAGGGTCAGTAAAGAAGCAGCGCTGAGGTTCGTTTCCTTACTAGAATTAACACTCTATCTGCATATAATCCTTCTAAACCTTCATAAACCAGCTGAAAACACAACTCTACAAATCACAAACACAAAGCCACTTACCTTACAAAAAATAAATTCCATTAAAAATCTTTATTTATTTAATTAATTAGTATTTTTTATTTTGCACTACTTCCATAACAGGGAACTCTGGTCCCGGGGCAGCCGAGGCAGGGAGCACTGGCACCATGTCTCATGCAGTGACCTGAAAAAAAAAAGAAGTAAATTCTGTCCAAAATAAACACCAGATAAAAACAAGTAATGCAAAAAAGGAGGCAACATTTTTAAATAATAAAAAAAAAAAAAAATTGCTTGCACACAATTTCTGAAACTATGGCTTCATTTCTCGAAACCCTACACACAAAACCACAAAACACGCACAACACATGCAAAATGTCACACGTCTCTAGCAAAAGCAAACACTTCATTCAAAATGTCTCGGGTTACTTGTGTAACCCTGGTTCCCTGAATAAGGGAACGAGACGCTACGTCATGAAATGGAACTATTTTAACTCTTCTAAAAATGGTGTTTTTGCATAGTAACTCTACACACAAACCATTAAATAATTAGCCATATCAAACTACACACGGATGCGGAAAATGTAAAACACTACTATATTGTGTCTCTGGCTTGTTCAGTGTGCAGTACATGTGCAGTATGCGCACAAATAAACTGTGTGTATGTATTCATAATCTTTGCACAATTGATGAATTTTACAGTTATTGAACTGAACTGACTGAATAATGACACTATTGGCTTGTTAGAGCTGCTTTTCAGGAGAATTTGAAATTGTTAGTATTGTGAAGCCGCTTTGAAACAATCTGTATAAAGTGCTACAGAATAGAGGTGACTTGACTTGTATGCATATTCAGTCTATATTTACAAAAGAAACAAAAATGCAAAATCAAATCAAATTACACTATAAAACGAAATGCAAAGGGGTAAAAATAAATTTATTTCTCAAAACAATGAGTTTTGATTATGTGTAATTGTTTTCACACATGATCGTTGGGTTTGGGTAATCAGTAAATGAGTGTGCTATTTGTATATGTAGAATGCTTTTATAACGTTTTTAATACATTTTGCCTCCATTTAAGATGTTTTAAAGGGTTAATTCACCCAAAAATGAAAATTCTGCCATTTATTACTCACGCTCATCCCGTTCCACACCCATAAGACATCCGTTAATCTTTGGATCACAAATTGAGATATTTTAGTTGAAATCCGTTGACTCAGTGAGGCCTCCATAGGGAGCAATGACATTTCCTCTTTCAAGATCCATAAAGGTACTAAAAACATATTTAAATCGGTTCATGTGAGTTCAGTGGTTCAATAAAGTGACGAGAATATTTTTGGTGCACCAAAAAAACAAAATAACGACTTATTTAGTGATGGCTGATTTCAAAACACTGCTTCAGGAAGCTTCGGAGCATAAATGAATCAGTGTATCGAATCACGAATCATGATTCAGCGTGTCAAACTGCCAATGGCTGAAATCACATGACTTTGGTGTACAGTTCAGAGAACATATTTTAACATCCTAAGAATTTATATTCTGTATCTTTTTGAAAAAAATCATAAAATTTTATGCAAGAAGAACAACGTCACACTGGTGACTCACATCGTGCCAATGTATGTTGGTTTGCATAACAAATTTTTAGATAAAATAAAACGTATTTTAACAAAAACATGCAAACAATTTGACAGAGCTGTACTGCTCTGCTCTGTCCTGTAGAGGTCGCAAAAAGACCGCGATAAATAACCCAACCCCTGGGTTATGTCTGACTTTGGAGCTGGGTAACACAAAAAACTACCCAAACACTGGAAAATTAACCCCCCAAAATACCCAAAAGGCTCAACCCAGGACTTGGATAGAAAAAATAACCCAAGATTTTGTGGAGACTGGTATGCATTTTAATTCAAAATGGTAAATAAATAGTAAAAAAAAAAAAAAAAAAGTATATGCTAAACAGCAAAAATAAAAGTTAAAAATATTAAATGAACGCATGAAACATTGGGTAAGAAAAAGTAAATCATAATAAACAGTGCCTATGAACTGAATTTTAATATTCTTTCTAATGTCTGACCAGCAGATGGAGACATGAATTCATCATGATCTCTGATACTGAGAACTCAGTGATCCTGCTTGATTTTGGGCCTGCCCAAATACAAAAATGCAGTCTTTACTCCCACTTGAACACTTTATCCGAACTCCGGAAATACGTCATGCAAGCAGACAAGTGATCAAGTAAGTGTGGGTATTTGGACAGTCCCAGTGACACTTTCTCCATTACTGTGTAGAAATAAGAAACTCAAATATTAACACTAACATAAAACCATGATGTGCATGTAAAATGCTTCTTCATGCTTGTGTACAATGCAACTTATAAATGTGGGTGTATTTGTTTAATAAATAACACAACCCTTTTTTTCCTATGATTTGTTTTACCCTCAGTATGTAAAACAGCCTTATGTATTGTTCTGTTTAGGCCTATTAACGCTAGCAATGTCAAACCCTTATGCCAGATCAGCAAAGATTTCTAAATGAAAGAGGCATGTGTGTACCAATCAGATAATAGTTAAACTGTTTAAGTTTAAATCAAATGTAAAATATCACATTCTGTATATGATGACATAAGACTCTCCTTTCTTAAAGGATTAGTTCACTTTCAAATAAAAATGACCCCAAGCTTTACTCACCCTCAAGCTAACCTAGGTGTATATGACTTTCTTCTTTCTGAAGAACACAATCTGAGAAATATTAATAAATATCCTGATGCATCTGAGCTTTATAATGGCAGTGAGCGGGATCAATGAGAATGAACTGAAGAAAGTGCCTCCATCCACATTTATCCATCATAAACGCGGGGGTTAATAAAGGCCTTTTGAAGTGAAGCAATGCATTTGTGTAAAAAAAATATGTCCATTTTTAACAAGTTATGAAGTAAAATATCTAGTTTCCGCCAGACCGCCTTCCGTATTCTACTTACAAAGAAAGTGTAAAAGTCTCACAGTTCAAAAAGCTTACGCTATACGTACTACGCCTTCCCTATTCAACTTACGGGAAAAAAACTTAACCGACGTGACGCCAGTTTACACTTTCTTCGTAACTTGAATACGGAAGGTGGTCTGGCGGATATAAAGCTCAGATGCATCAGGATATTTATTAATATTTCTCCAATTGTGTTCATCAGAAAGAATAAAGTCAGATACACCTAGGATGGCTTGAGGGTGAGTAAAGCTTGGGCTAATTTTCACTTGAAAGTGAACTAATCCTTTAATATAATAAAATCACAAAAAAATTTAGCATTTTATGTAGCATGCTGGTATCTCGCTAACTCTCAATAAGCATCTGTCTCCCCCTTGTGGTGAGCCAAGGAACATGTGATTTAACTCATATTATGGAGGTTTTTTATTTAATGTTATAGTTGTTACACACTTCAGAATATAACATCAACCTTTTTTGATGAAGAAATGAAAAGCGAGAGCCAAATACTTCAAAATATAATATCTCCAAATAACAATAGGCCTATTACTGTTACTAAATCACTATTCTCCCATATCTACAAACATGCATTCAATTTGTATGCCTCACTGAATTAAACAGGACTGTTTGCATATTTAGTTTTGCATCGAACATACAAAAGTGGGTGAAGAAAAATTTAAAAAAAAATTTTACTCAATACAATCTTTTTTTGCACTCTATCGAGGCATGTTGTCACAAAAGCTCAATGTTTCTTTAGTTGACTACATCTTTTTTTCCTGAGCAATAAAGGTAGAAATAATAGCATTATATTCAGATTCACCGAAGTAAAAATGTGACAGCTAGCCTTGTCTCCCCAATAGACAATTACGATATGGATACCAGCAAACGGAGCCATAGAGGAATACAGGTTTACCACTATTGACACCGCAGACAGACAGATTAAACCGCTGTCACACCTCATACAAACATTCACCTTCTTGAAGAGTGACATTCCTCATCTGTGATTTTTTTTTTTTTTTTTTGAGAAATGAATGTGATTTGACTATGAATATGTCAAAGCTGACAGAAAACATTGTGCAAAGAACTTAAAACAGGAATGACAGCATTTCCATCCTCAATGGCTAGAATTGCTGGTTAGCCTCCCTGTATGAGGTATATTTTAATGGCAGGAATATTTGATTTAAGAGATTTAATGAACCAGTCTCTGAATTTCTTTCCTTGTATGAGTTACATATTACATATTACGATATTACGGCTGTGTCTTTTGGATTTTTCTTAAGTTCAGCTTCACGCTGTTCGGCAGGCCGGACTCAACCAGCTCCTGTTGTAGCTGTAATAAGGATGGACAGACAGATCACAATTTCTTGAATCGTCTAATAGCACCATAATAACATATTACATACATTAGTAAGTGCAACTTACTTTCTCTAAAAAAACCTCAATGTTTCCATTCTCTGTTAGGTCTGAAAATGATGTAACTCTCATCTGAACTCCTATGATATTTTCTAAGGGAAATAAAGCGCATGATTAATGATTAATACATTTGCATGCGTACTGTATACTGAACATACTGAAGAGGTCAAACAGGAATATAATATTTGACTTCATTAATGCTCACAACATTGCAGTGAAAACACACTTATACATTTATATTTCTGCATTTGCCAGATGTTTTATCCCATTTTAGGCTGATTAAATGTATAAATTCTGCATGTTCCTGGGAATGAAACTCATGGTTTTGACATTGCTAGTGCCACAAATAATAATAATAATATTAAAGATTATAATCTTGATGGCAATTATGTACCTGGTAGATTATTTTGATGTGGTCCACCGTCCACCCTGAAGGCCCATCGACCTGGAACATTTACATTACTGGAGTTCATAAGGTTTGGAATAACGCTCCCGTTGATTGATCCAGGAATCACAAAGTAGGCCGTGGAGTTTACTGTGTCATAACCAGCCTGCACAAACAAGGAAATAAGTAATTATTGAGAAGATCAAGAAGAGATAACTGTATTTTGTTCTATTGATGTTTTACCTGCACCAGTTTACTCGACGAAGCGCAGTCACCATAATTCATCAGAACAAAAGACAAATCACCACCCGAAATTAAAACTACTTGAAACGACGTTTCCTGCAAAGTTTGGGAACACTGACTGTCACAGCAGTTTTGAGAATAGCACATCTGTAAGCTCGAGCCTGAAGGAGTTTTAACAAATGAACTTACCGTGCCAGAGTGATATTCGTACTCAACTCTATCCCAAGTTGCAACAAGGACCCAAGTAGCCGTGAAGCTCAGATCAGGGAAATACTGGTTTATGTCCTGAGTGGCTTGAGTAAGCACACTTCCGTATGAGTACTCCTGATATGAGATGATGCCATTCCTACTGACATCAACATCTATCCAGAGGGGAGCAATGATGTCTTCACTTCCACTGATGGGAAAGTACTGAGCGATATACTCTGATGAAGGCTGGTTGAATGTAAGGTACCCGTTACTATTAACCTGGGTAATTAAAGATATCAGTTATTACTAGTCATTTTTCTCATTCGCCATTTGCATTAACAGAGCTGAATTCTTACATAAGTCTTGTTGTATGTGCGGCCAAAGAACACAAAAGGTCTGTACAGGTCGACAAGAGTGGAGTTTTCATCCTCGACAGAAATATTAACAGTGTCTCCTGCCACTGAGCCGAATGGATAGAATACCACCGGCGCTGCAAGACAAACTAGTTCAAGCACCGATGACAATATACTCAGATCATGCTTTCTCACTTAAGGGGAGACACTACAGGCAAAAACACTGTCAATTTTGAGATTTGTTTTTTTCAGACTGGTGGAAAGAAAACATCCAAAATACACTTTTAAGTGTATATTTTATAGCACTTTATCTATTTGCATCTATAGATTTCAGTTACAGTAAATATCTTTAAAGGCCGTTTTCTCAAAATGAGTCAGAAATTTCCACTTCAGCAGAACTTATATACACCAAACTTTACAGTTTTATTCCTATCTATATTCTAAAGGTTTTTACAGAGGGATTTGTTGATATATAATTTGCCTGATTTTATACAACATTTTATTCCTAAAAAAAAAAATGGTGAATATATATATATATATTTTTCTGGCTGTTGATAGTATTTTCTGATTTATGGAGTGATAAAAAAGAGATATCCAAAATTCCCTCTGTAAAAACCTTTGTATTTAATATGTCCAAAAAAATAAACGAGAACTGTGAACCTGACGTCGTCCAATATTCAGATTTTTGTTCTAGAAATGTATGCAAATTAGTGCATATTTAATTAGATAACGCCTCATTTGCATATTTAAACATTACATTTTAGAAAACTTGTAATACAAAAAATGTTTGCAATTTTTAATGTATAATCAATCACCTGGGGTAGTATGGTGCTATCTATTAGTTAATTTTTTTTAACCCTATTCACCTGGGGTGTCTCGCCTATTTTATATGTTCTAGTTGTAAGGTAAATAATTACCTGTCTGTGCATTTGTCACCCTGCCTGTTGAAAAAAATACAAATAAATTTGAATACAATTCCACTGTCTTTGACATATCATGAAGGATATTATTCAGATGAATGGTAAAACTCACTTAGTAAGCTGTTCAATAAAATAATATGTGTTGGGAAAAAAAACAACAACATATATAAACTAGTGGAAACCAAGCGGCAAAAAAAAAAAAAACTCACTTAGTGACAAAACCGATATGAACACCAGCAGATATCGTGAAACTGGAGACAACCTCATGATAGATATTTGGATGAGATCAGAGATACCACAGAAATGTCACTGCAACAATTTCACAGAGAGTAACTAGAAAATCACAAGAAACCAAAGCAATATTAATACTTATTTTTTTTATTTTATAATCATTTCAGTTATACTTTAGCTCTACAAACAGATCTTTTCAGTTCATAGCATAATATAGATATACATAGACATATAATCAGAGAATAAGTCCAAACAAACAACACTACAGACAAAAAGTTAGATGTTTACCTCAGAAGGCTTCATGGACTATGCCTTCTGAAGGTTAAGATCTGACACTAATTATCATAGCACTGAAGGGAGGGACTTGTTCAGTCAATGCCTGTCAAATGTGTCCACAAATTCTCACAAAAAAACTCAATGTTCAAGCTATATAACAATTAAAGTGAAAGAACTGCTTGACTTCCCATCAGATGACAACTGTAGACATTTGTTTTTTCAAGAGTTCATTCCCTTGAAATTGTGTCTGGACTATTTCTTTGTGTCAGATTTGATAAATAGATTGAAAAAGCCATTCTGGAATTTGCAAAGAAAAACAGGCTAATGCATTTTTGCATAATTGAATTATGTTGACGTATGAAACAGTCCCACGAAACACTTGACGTAAGATATTTTTCCAGTTCGTACTCTCCACCAGTCAACAAACACAATTTCAAAACATACATGGACGATCGCCACAGCGAATCATCTCAACGATGAGAATACTTTTTGTGGGCCAAAAAAACAAAATAATGACTTTTCACCAATATCTCATGATGGCGGATTTCAAAACGCTGATTCTGAGCTTTACGATTCTTTAAGTTTTGAATTAGTGATTCGGATCGCGTATCAAATGGCTAAACTGCTGAAATCATGTGACTTCACGTGAATCTCCGAAACACTGATTCGATTCGTAAAGCTCTGAAGCAGTGTTATGAAATCGGCCATCACTAGATGTTGTTGAAAAGTTGTTATTTTGGGGTTTTTTTGGTGCACAAAAAGTGGTCTCGTCGCTTTATAATATTAAGATAGAACCACTGAACTCACATGAACTGTTTTAAATACGTTTTAAGTACCTTTATGGATCTTGAGAAGTGGCTTTTCTCTCAGTAGAGGCTTCACTGAGCCATCGGACTTAATCAAAAATATCTTAATTTGTGTTCGGAAGATGAATGACAGTCTTACCGGTGTTGAACGACATGAGGGAGAGTAATTAATGACAGAATTTTCATTTTTGGGTGAACTAACCCTTTAAGATTTTTGGATTGTTCTACTGACGAAAGAAACATTTAAATAGACATTTCAGTAGACAAAAAACTCCAAACATGAGCTGTGGAAAATTATAAGTGATCTAGGAGATTTAAACAGCTTTTCTTCTTTGGGCTAATGCTGCCTTTACTTGCTCAGAATTTTCGTAAATACGAATTTTCGAGGTAAAAATTGCACATGAACGCCCTCCCATTTTTAAACTTGAATGCAATGAGCTCACAATCATGACATCAGAAATGGGAATTATCACATTTCAGATAACACTTGAATGCAGCATTAATCACATATCCTTCACAGCCTCGCTTTCATAACTGTTATGGTGCTGCTCTCAACTGACCCTTCGTCGGGAGTTTGATTGACAAGCAATCTAACCAATCATAACATTGAATCCTCCATTTTGTCGGTGGACTTGAACTTGAAAAGTGGTGTGTACTGACTTCTTTCCACGTTTGAAACAACATTCCTTCTCATGTTCATTCATGTTTATTTGATGCTATAAATTAGTTAGGAAGAGATGAACAAAACAGTTTTTATTGTTAGAATTTCTTAAAAAATTACACAGTTTGAAAGCTGGGACTTTGTTTAATATCTTAAGTAACATGCTCTGTCTTGTCTGTCAACGTGTTTCAGTGTCCTCTTTGCTCCACAATGTATTTTTCACTCTGTGTGGCATGATGATAGCGCCATGGCTTGTTGGACAAAGTAACAGTAATTAAGGGTTTTTGCGAAGGCTTCTCAGGAAGTAACTGGTCGAGCCAGATCACTAATTTGAACTATAGAATAACACAAAGAAGTCTTAAAGGTGCCGTAGAACGCATTTTCAAAAGATGTAATATAAGTCTAAGGTATCCCCTGAATGTGTCTGTGAAGTTTCAGCTCAAAATACCCCATAGATTTTTTTTTAATTAATTTTTTTAACTGCCTATTTTGGGGCATCATTAAATATGTGCCGATTCAGGCTGCGGCCCCTTTAGATCTCGTGCTCTCCACCCTCTGAGCTCGCAACTGCCTTAAACAGCATAAACAAAGTTCACACAGCTAATATAACCCTCAAAATGGATCTTTACAAAGTGTTCATCATGCAACATGTCTAATCGCGTAAGTATGGTATTTATTTGGATGTTTACATTTGATTCTGAATGAGTTTGATAGTGCTCCATGGCTAAAGCTAACATTACACACTGTTGGAGAGATTTATAAAGAATGAAGATGTGTTTATGAATTATACAGACTGCAAGTGTTTAAAAATGAAAATAACGACAGTCTTGTCTCCGTGAATACAGTAAGAAACGATGGTAACTTTAACCACATTTAACAGTACATTAGCAACATGCTAACGAAACATTTAGAAAGGCAATTTACAAATATCACTAAAAATATCATGATATCATGGATCATGTCAGTTATTATTGCTCCATCTGCCATTTTTCGCTATTGTTCTTGCTTGCTTACCTAGTCTGATGATTCAGCTGTTCACAGATCCAGACGTTCTGCCCTTGTGTAATGCCTTGAACATGAGCTGGCATATGCAAATATTGGGGGCGTACATATTAATGATCCCGACTGTTGTGTAACAGTCGGTGTTATGTTGAGATTCGCCTGTTCTTCGGAGGTCTTTTAAACAAATGAGATTTATATAAGAAGGAGGAAACAATGGAGTTTGAGACTCACTGTATGTCATTTCCATGTACTGAACTCTTGTTATTCAACTATGCCAAGGTAAATTCAATTTTTAATTCTAGGGCACCTTTAAAAGTCCTAAAGGGACTTTGTTTGAACTGACATTGCGTTCCAAACGGGATATATCGCCTTCTGAAGGGCACTTCAGAGTGAAAACAATCATGGCCGCCATGTTGAAGGGTCATTCCAAACCGAAGTGCTTAAAACTGGCCACTTCAAAGGGGCCCTTCGGAATGAAGGATTTCGAAGGGTACAACTGATGGACACTTCGGGCTCCCATGATCCTTTGCACAGGGAAGTTGTTGGAAGTCACACCGTGCATTCCATTCGGAAGGGCTCATCCCTATGCCCTAATCCCTTCAAAGGTTTCAGCCTCCGGAGTGAGAGCTTCGAAGGGATGAAGGGTATAGGGGTCAAAAAACTCTTATATTGGAACGCACTTCTGCGTCATCGAGTAGATTGAGCAAGCTGCGCCTTTTGTTTAACGTTAGTTTATTTATTTATTTATTTATTTTAGGTTTATCGCATGTAGGCTATATTGTGTCTATACATACATTTATAGGTAAAATCGAACTCCGAGCCTCCGCCTGTACCCATTCTGTGACGTCAAAGAACTTCCCTGTGCAAAGGATCATGGGGGCCTGAAGTGTCCATCAGCTGTACCCTTCGAAATCCTTCATTCCGAAGGGTTCTTTGAAGTGGCCAGTTTTAAGCACTTCGGTTTGGAACGACCCTTCAACATGGCAGCCATGAATATTTTCACTCCAAAGTGCCCTTCGGATGATGATATAACCCGTTTGGAATGCACCGACAGAATGGGTACAGGCGGAGGCTCGGAGTTCGATTTTACCTATAAATGTATGTATAGTATTTTTCTATACTACTGTAATATTTATACCAGTTAGATTTGGTACATTATTATGGTCAAAATGATAATGTACTTCAACAAAAATACTTAACAGCTCCCTGTATCAGTCCATTCAAATGTTTCAAATACATAGACACAATATACATTATATTTAACATAAATAAATAAATAAACTAACGTTAAACAAAATGGGTTTTTTTTGGAGGGTTAACCAGTTTACAAAATGTGTGACAAAGGCGCTTCCTTGATTGTCTCATTAAGACGCAGAAGTGCATTCCAAGAAAATAGTTTTTTCTGACCCCTACACCCTTCATCCCTTCTGAATGGAACGCAGTGTGAATCGAACTTTAGTTCTGGGTTGATGACGCAAGACGCACAGCCGAAGTAGCACGTCCGACTCAAAAAGAACCGAATGAGCCGGTTTAACCTACTGTCGAAGTTTGCAGAGGATTACTGAGGACTAAAAATGAACCGAATGAACTGTTGTGGACTGTTTTTCTCTTAGAGGTTAGCATCGTTCTTTGTATGAACTAATCTTAAAAAGAAAACAGAGAACAAATTAGATCATGAGTGAATGACAATGCTGTCATACTCCAAAAGGAAAAAAAAGTATAATAAAATGCAGTTAAAGTTGTCCATACGATTAGTGTGCAATGTTTTTGTTGTGTGTAACAAATGTGGCGCATTTAAAAGTGAAAGGACTTAAAAGTCTTCATACAAAGACCAAAGACTTATAAAGTCGATATAGGTAGGCTATACAGAGATTTAAATATGTAACCTCACATGGTAGTCATTTTTAAAGCTTTATCTATCAATTCCAAATCTTATTCATATATTATAAATATATTAATTACATGTTATTGGTATATATTTATATTAATTTAAACCAAATGCTTAATAATTGTTAAACTAAAATTAGGGGTAATGATTAAATAAATAATATTTAAATCATAAAATAGATTATAATAAATAATCATTGTTGTTTTTCTTTAAAAAGACTTTTATTATGTAATTTGGATCAAGAGAGACTGATCAAGGGAGTGACTTATTTTGCTCACAGCTGGTCCAATTTCAGTTTGAGATCTCTTACCTAGAACATAACCTTCTGTGGAGTGAAAGTTATTATGCCGATGAACACATCAGTTTCCTGGTATTGTTAAACTAAAGTGTTCATGTATATATATGTTCATGTGTGAGTAGATGCCAACAACAACTGTTCAACCAAATGTTTCTGCATGTTCTCAACTCCTTGTTTAAACACAAACACACAGGTAAATGTTCTAAAAAAAAATTAATTGTTCAATTAAACAAGCTAAATAAACTTAAAAAAGGGAGGAGAAAAGCCTTCGCACATTATTTGTGGTTGACGTCAAAGCTTGTGTATCAAACTATAAGGTATTTTGGCACAAAATAATTTTTCACTTCTAGAAGCGAGTCACATAAACATAAACAATGCGTCATACCCTCATTCTCAAAAACCATAAACAAAACTGAAAAACTGTGACCCAGACAAGAGGGGTTGGCACTGTGTTGCCAATTGATGTCCAGTGTAAAACCAGCGGAAAGCTCCTGTCCTAAAGTACTATCGTAACAGTATTTTACACAGTAATGTCCATGAAAACAATACACTCAGGTATTTTGACACGGATGAGTAATGCTTCTGGTAAATGGAGTTGTAGACAAAGAACAGGTTTAATGGCATTGTTTACATGGTACAGATCAGTTTGATTAGTTTAAACCCCAGAAACTTGTTAAATATATCTGAAAACTCAAAGCATGATAGGACAAAGATAAAAGAGGTACAATGATTATTATTCAAACTAAATTGGTTGGAACATGTATGATCAGTATAATCTATTTCATTATCTAATTGTATCATATTTCATTATATATGCTCATTAATGTTTGTGTGTGGATGAGTTTATGTGTTATATATATGTATGTGAGAGTAAAAAGTAGAAGGGTGAGAAAATATAAAGGCTCCCTTCCTGTGGAGTGACATTCTTCTCTTTATCAGTTTCTGCATCTTCAAGGACACATTTTAAGCCTTTTAACTTCCTTCCATGTATTACAGCTGTGTCTTTTTGATGCTTCTTAATGTCATCTCAAAGTTTCTTGAGACATTATTACTGGCCAGCACTTGTTTTATCTGAAACAAAGATGGGAAAATATATTTTATTTCCATTGTTCTCCATTTTAGAGACTTAAATAATCAATAAAGTCACCACTGTCAGATATGAAGTCAGAGATATAAGATAAGTGAAAAGTGTGACTTACTTGCTGCAAAAAAGCATCAAATTTTTCTTTCTGTGTCAGGTCTAAAAATGAAGTAACTTTTATTTGAAGTCCTAAGACATTTCCTAAAAAGGAAACACACACATAATAAGGCATAATAGCAAACATATATATATATATATATATATATATATATATATATATATATATATATATATATATATATATATATATAAACAAACTGATAATAGTAACACATCATTTTGATAAAACTCCTACCTGTTTATGTTAGTATTTCATTTAGACAAAATGAAAAACAGAAATGTTGCCTTGGTTTTCTGTTAATGCTTATTTTATTTAATTAATATGTTTTTAATAGTGGTTTCAGTTATGTAAAATAACCCCGGTAAACAGATGCTAAAGGGTGATTTTGGCACAAAGAGGTACAGTGGCAGTAACGTGTAGTATAAGATGCCTTGAATGTGAGAAAAAGTTCTGCAAAATTATTACTTGTTAGACTGTGCTAGTGGAAATGGTGTCTAAAAGGACAAAAATACAATTTTTGAACACGTTTTTCATAGGTATAACATAGCGACGATAATAATGAGTTATCCATGACTCGCAGTCTTCTTACCTGGTAGGCCTGTGGTGGATTTAGTGGTGGTTACTGAAAGAATGAACACACACAAACACCATTAAATACCTCTTGAACTCACTTTTTCTGCATTCATATTTAATCATTTGATCCATGATTTTGATAATTTGACCTTAATTTTGAAGCGACGAGAATACTTTTTGTGTGCAAACACACACAAAAAAACTTTATTCAACAATTTTTCCTCTTCCCTGTCAGTCTGTTACGCAATTGGCGCAGTGAACAGATTGCACAGCTTCTGTGTTTACATCTGAACGCCGACTCATTATTGCCCGGCTCCTGCGACAGCATCACACGCATGTGTCGTGCTGATCACGTGTACAGCGCCAGCCCGTACTGAACCGGCGTTCGGATGTAAACACGGAAGCCTGCACTGCGTTCTCTACGTCAACTGCATATGACAATGATTCAAATTGTTAAATAAAGTTATTATGTTTGTTATGTTTTTTGCGCACAAAAAGTATCCTCAATGTTCTTAATACTTTTCTGGACCTCAAACGGTGCAATGACCTCGCTGCCAATGTGTGGTTCAGAAACCCTCGGATTTCATCAAAAATATCTTAATTTGTATTCCAAAGATGAACGAAGGTCTTACGGGTTTGGGGCGACATGCGGGTGAGTACTTACTGACAGAATTTTCATTTTTGGGTGAACTAACCCTTTAAGAACTCAATTAAAGAATGCAGATATCTTACTGAATCACACCATAATCAGTGTTTTAAAGTGGTGTGAAAAATAGGTTCTTTGAAGGTTTATAATTACCTGCTACTGTTGTTTCTTCAGCTGTTGTTGTAAAAATGCCTGTTAATGAAAACAAGCATTACATTATAAAACACTTCCGTAAAAAACATTAAAACATAAAAACAAAAAATGTTGCACAAGCGGATGATGAGTCTTTCGTAACTCGCAGCGTTATTACCTGTCGTAAGTGAGGTGGTTGCCAATGTGGTGGGTTCTGAAAGAATGAAAGCAATTACAAACACCATTAAATAACTCATGAACACTTAAAGACCGTAAATGTTTTTCAAATGTATAACATAGCGACGATAATAATGAGTTATCCATGACTCGCAGTCTTATTACCTGGTAGGCCTGTGGTGGATTCAGTGGTGGTTACTGAAAGAATGAACACACACAAACACCATTAAATACCTCATGAACTCACTTTTTCTGCATTCATATTTAAAGGGTTAATTCACCCAAAAATGAAAATTCTGTCATTAATGACTCACCCTCAAATTAAAGGTGCTCTTACTTTATTAATAGTGAGAGAAGAATTTGATTGTTGGACAAATGTATGTTAGGTCATGTATGATAGATCTAGGACTGTCACTAATGATTATTATGGTAATCGACTGATTATTTTTGATGATTAATCGAGTAGTTCGATTTTTTTTTTTTTTTTTTTGTGGCAATAAAAATAGACCTAAGTGAACAATAGCCTTTAAAATGACAAATATATATATAAAAGTTTGGAGTCAGTAAGATTTTTTAATGTTTTAAATTTAAAAGAAGAATCTTCTGCTCACCAAGCCTGCATTTATTTGATTAAAAATACAAACAAAAACAGTAATATTGTGAAATATTATTCCAATTTAAAACAGCTGTTTTCTCTGTCAATATACAGTAAAGTGTAATTTATTCCTGTGATCAAAGCTGAATTTTCAGCATTATTACTGCATTGTCACATGATCCTTCAGAAATCAATCTAATATGATGATTTGATGATTTCATTATTATTAACAATGTTGAAAACAGTTGTGCACTTTTTTATTTCATGATGCTATGATGAATACAAAGTTCAAAAGAACAGCATTTGTCTGAAATTTAAATCTTTTGTAACATGAAACACTACTGTTCAAAAGTTTGGGGTCAGTAAGAATTTTAATTTTATTTTTGGGGGATAGAAATAAAATTAATCAATACTTTTATTCATCAAGAATGAGTTAAACTGATCAAAAGTTACAGTAAAGACAATTATAATGTTAGAAAATATTCTATTTTAAATAAATGCTGTTCTTTTAAACTTTCTATTCATCGAAGAATTTTGAAAAAAAAATGTTTTCAACATTGATAATAATAATGAATGTTTCTTGAGCATCAAATCATTATATTAGATTGATTTCTGAAGGATCATGTGACAATGCTGTAATAATGCTGAAAATTCAGCTTTGATCACAGGAATAAATTACACTTTACTGTATATTCACATAGAAAACAGCTGTTTTAAATTGGAATAATATTTCACAATATTACTGTTTTTGTTTGTATTTTTAATCAAATAAATGCAGGCTTGGTGAGCAGAATACTTCTTTTAAAACATTAAAGGTGCCCTAGAACTTTTTTTTTATAAGTCTAAGGTGTCCCCTGAATGTGTCTGAAGTTTCAGCTCAAAATACCCCATAGATTTTTTTTTTATTCATTTTTTTAACTGCCTATTTTGGGGCATAAAAAATGAGCCGATTCAGGGTGTGTGGCCCTTCAAATCTCGTGCTCCACGCCTCAAGAGCTCACGCTTGCCTTGAAAAAAAGTTCACACAGCTAATATAACCCTCAAAATGGATCTTTACAAAGTGTTCGTCATGCAGCATGTCTAATCGCGTTAGTACAGTGTTTATTTGGATGTTTACATTGATTCTGAATGAGTTTGATAGTGCTCCGTGGCTAAAGCTAACATTACACACTGTTGGAGAGATTTATAAAGAATGAAGTTGTGTTTATGAATTATACAGACTGCAAGTGTTTAATAATGAAAATAACGACGTCTCTTGTCTCCGTGAATACAGTAAGAAACGATGGTAACTTTAACCACATTTAACAGTATATTAGCAACATGCTAACGAAACATTTAGAAAAACAATTTACAAATATCACTAAAAATATCATGATATCATGGATCATGTTAGTTATTATTGCTCCATCTGCCATTTTTTGCTATTGTTCTTGCTTGCTTACCTAGTCTGATGATTCAGCTGTGCACAGATCCAGACTTTCTGCCCTTGTCTAATGTCTTTCATGATGTTGGGAACATGGGCTGGCATATGCAAATATTGGGGGCGTACATATTAATGATCATGACAGTTACGTAACAGTCGGTGTTATGTTGAGATTCACCTGTTCTTCGGAGGTCTTTTAAACAAATGAGATTTATATAAGAAGGAGGAAACAATGGAGTTTGAGACTCACTGTATGTCATTTCCATGTACTGAACTCTTGTTATTCAACTATGCTGAGGTAAATTCAATTTTTGAATCTAGGGCACCTTTAAAAAATAATGGTGCTCACGTGTACAGCGTCGGCTAGTAGAGGGCATGAACATGACATCACCATCAGTTGTTTTCACTGCGGTTATGCCCAACGAGTTGCAAAACAACTGCCAACATTGGTTTTTAGTGTAAATGCCATGAAAAACACACAAAACACATCAAAAACAGGAAAGAACTTTGTGATTGACTATACAAACAGATTTGACCATAAATCTGAGGTATATTTTTGCAGACTGCTAACAGCTAAAGAAAAGAGAACATGGATCGCTGCAATTCACAGAAACAACTGGATCCAGACATCGAAACATGGATTTGCAGTTATCATCAAAATGTTGTATTTTGGGGTAAAAATTAAAATCATACCTATTGTTGGTATTGACAACTCATTAGTTAAATATTTACTATCTTATATTCTGTATAATTGGGTATTTTTAAATAAACACCGGCAAAAAACAACATGTTTTAGGGCTGGATGATATGACAATGTATATAACATTGATATAAATGATCACTAGGATTTAGACCTACCTATATGTATTTCCCCGGTGTCTAAATCAGGCACATCTAAATTCTTGGCTGCATGTCAATATCCATGGATTAGGTTTATTTGACAAGTTGCAAGGAACACTTTCGAGTCCAACCTTTAGTGTAATCGTTTGTTTTACTCGCATTTCGCAGTTTCCCCTATTAAATCCAGTCATGCAGCAGGCACTTTTGCCACTCGATCCAGCTAAGGGAGCGTGTTCCGGGCCGGTGTGAAGGTGACATCAGTGAATACCCTCTATACTGTGCCGGCGTTCGTATGCAAATACGGAAGCCTGCACTGTGTTCACTATGTCAACTGCGTATGATTTTGTTTTTGCGCTCAAAAAGTATTCTCCTCGCTTCATAACATTGCGGTTGAACCCCCATGAGTTATTTTAACAATGTTTTTACTATTTTTCTGGACCTTAAAAGGTGCAATGACCTTGCTGTCTATCGGATTTCATCAAAAATATCTTAATTTGTGTTCCTAAGATAAACAAAGGTCTTATGGGTGTGGAACGGCATGAGGGTGAGTAACATTTTTGGGTGAACTAACCCTTTAAGAACTCAATTAAAGAGTGCAGATACACTTCCTACTGAAACAGGAGGTTTTCACTCACTGATTTCCAAAATTTGCTCACTGATTCCTTCGGTTCTTTCTTGTGTTTGTTCAATTCACATCATAATCAGTGTTTTAAGGTGGTGAGAAAAGGTTTTGGTTTGAATTTATAGTTTTATAATTACCTGCTGCTGTTGTTATAATGCCTGTAAATGAAAACAAGTATTACATTAAGAAACACTTCTGTAAAATACATTAAAGAATAAAAAAAAATGTTACACAAGCATATGATGAGTCTTTCGTGACTTATTACCTGTTGTAACTGAGGTGGTTGCCAATGTGGTGGTTTCTGAAAGAATGAAAGCAATTACAAATACCAATAAATAACTTATGAACTCACTAGACAAGTTCAGCTCAGCTTTCTTTTTCTGTTTACGTATTTTCTATTGAAACAGAAAGTTGGGATGGGCATTAAAAACCAACTGCTGCTTGCTAGTCAGAGGCAGGTGTTTAAGGGGGAGGGACATTCTTATTCTAGAGAGAATGTGATTGGACACAAAACTGTATAGAGTCATGTATAAGGAGTATATACAGTATTTTCTTAGAAGAGAAAGACTGTACGTTTGAAATGTGTATGTCAGCTCAACGTTTATTTTGTCTTCACTCTTACACTAACATAAAAATAAGATTATTAACTGGTAGAACTGTGGTGGGTTCAGTGGTGGATTCTGAAAGAATGTACACAAATACAAACAACATTAAAAACCTCATTAACTCAGTTTTCTTTCCTGATGCTCACTGATTTATTAGGTTCACATCGGGTTTGTTCAACTGACACCGTTTTAAAAACAGATCTGGTTCTAATTCAAAGGTCTATAAGTACATTCTAGAGAGAATTAAATTAGACAAATAGTTGCATATTGAGTCATGTATGAGGAGTCATCAATATTTTTGGTCTTTTTTTGAAGAGAAGGAGTGGTGTCAATCGATCTCACGTGGTTCAATGTAATATAAGTTTAACAAATAATGTAATTTAGTGCAAGAGTTAAAGGGTTAATTCATCCAAAAATGAAAATGATCCCATGATTTATTCACCTTTAAGCCATACTAGGTGTACATGACTTTCTTCTTTCAGACACACAAAATATATTATAAATATTTAAAACTGTATTATTATAACGTGCTTACGACAGACGGCTGTATGCTTCAATTTGCAGTGGAAGAGATGCCTCTGACCCAACGCAGTGATGACCACGGAAGCGCAGAGGATAGGAACATAACAAAACAAAACACCAGTCACGAATTAGAAGTCTAAAAATTTTCGAAATTTTAAAGAGAAATGCATCTAAGCTTACAATACTCCTATCCTGCGTCATACTGTACATCGCGTCACATGTTACTCATTTGGCACCAGTTGACTTGCGCAGTATGCATACGGTCGTCTACCGGAAGCTAGTTATTTGAATTTATAAAGTTTTAAATATATTTTTCTTACAAAATCACATTATTTGAATTTATAAAGTTTTAAATATATTTTTCTTACAAAATCACATCGCATCACTTCGCTTCGAAAAGGACTTTATTAACCCACTGGAGCCGTAGGGATTACTTTTATTATGGATGCATTTTATTTTTGCTTCAAAAAAAATGTGGCCCCCATTCACAACTATTATAAAGCTTTGAGGAGCAAGGATATTTTTTTAAATATATCTCCGATTGAGTTTGTCTGAAAGAAGATGGTCATTTTATAGGATTGCTTGAGGGTGAGTAAATCATGGGATAATTTTTATTTTTAGGTGACCTATCCCTTTAAGGTGAAAGTTTATTATTAGCTCAGACCTGAACTAAAAGCAACTGATTTCTGTTAAAGAAAAAAGTATTGAGAAGTATTATAAAATGGATAGCTCAAATTGGTCAATAATAGCCGTGTTTAATTCACGATACTATGACTGTTTCACCGAACAGATCTGTGTATCACTGCACAACACCCTAAGCAACAAAAACAATCAATATACAGTCAAAACTGTTTCATGTATTATGTGTTTCAACTAAAATTAACTATTTACTAGTCTCAGTTTTTTATTTGAGCTCCAGCAGATGAGGCATTACATCTAGAAACATTCTCCTGCCATTTACTGTCACTGTCAAGGACGATTTTTTTGTGGAACGAGGCATTTAATGATTAATTACTGCAAAAAAAGTAGCATATCAATACATATATTTTTGTGGATGCAGTCACGACTGAAGGGGTTGCAGGCTTTGCATTGGTCCTAACAATGCCCTTCATGAATGTATTCACAATACAGCATGGCAACTCATACCTTATTGCTTACTTATTAAGTATTCTGTAAAGTACCTAAAAGCAGGTGTGTGATGATGAGTCATCTATTAATCCAAGCATTATTACCTGGTAGAGTTGTGGTGGTTTCTGTAGTGCTATAGTGTAAACCATCAAAAACGTTATGAACTCACTTGATGAGTACAGTTTTCTTTCCACATGAAGATGCTCACTGATCTCTAAGATTCATATCAGTTTGTTCAGTTCTTGACACCATAGACAACATTTTTGCATCATTACTACCTGGTAGGACTGTGGTGTTTTTTTTTTTGTTTGTTTTTTTTGATTGATTGATTGATTATTAATCCCCAGAGGGGAAATTCACTTGTCAGCACAAAAACTGAAAACTGCCCCCAAAAACCCTACCAAGCACAAGATATCAAACACAAGTCATGATCACAATTGATTAAATAATCTCACAGCAGTTGGGAGAAGTTTGGAGTCTTACACTAACATATAGATAAGCTCATGAGTATGAGGTGGCTCACGTAATGCAGTTTTCTTTAAGAGACCATCATAGTACTATTTATTTACTGTGGATTTTTAAGGTTTACACATCAAATATCTATCACACACCCTCCCTTTTTAATGTCACGGGATGTTGTGACGCAGTAATTTTCCATTGTTTTTGCTGTGGTATAATAATAACACTTGTTGGAATTATACTGGTGAGCATTGAAATAAGGATGACATTTAGATGAAGTACGAGCACTGAAACATACACAAATAAGATTATTCAATAAATAGCGGTAGCTGCATTTATTATTCAATAAATTATTATTATTCAATAAATGTGGCAGCGAGACTTTTGATGGGTGCACGGAAACGGGATCTTATCACTCCTATTTTACGTTCCCTACACTGGTGTCACGGAGACGAACCCCGTGATCCCCTCCGCGGGCCAGCAGAGGGCTCCATCTCTGGAATACTGACACTCATGCATCCACTCACTCACTTACACTGACGCGCACTACATTTCCCATCAGCCCCATACCTTGGACTCCAATCATCCGCCAGCTGCAGCTTGTTAGGACTACCATTTAAGCTGCCTGTTCACACAGACTGACGCGAAGTCTTGATCATTGCTCCGGCTGTCATTACTAAGCGTTATTTCCCAGTTTACCTTCCTGTTGTCATTCTTGTCTGTTTATCGTTTACTGATTCTCCGCTGCCTGCCTATTGACCCCCGCCTGTTTACCTGGACTGTGATACTTGCCTGATACCCTGACTTCCTGCCTGTCTCTGACCACGATATTGTCTGTTCTCCGTTGCTCTTGTTTGCTGTTTCTGACCATCGCCTGTACGACCCTGTATACTTCATTAAAGCTTGCAAATGGATCCTATGTCGAGTGGTGACCCACAACAGAAGACTTCGCCAAGAGACGATCCAGCAGCTTTTGATCATCTGTTTGCCAACATGGCTGCTCAGGCTAGTCAGATCGCGGCCAACCAGCACCAATTGAACCGTTTAACGACAGTAACGGAGGAATTGGTAAAGGCAATTCAGAGCATCCACAGCGCCGCCGCCGCGACGCCACCTCCCGCAGCGGCCGCCATTACCCACGCGGCAGAGACGCCGTCTCATGTTAATCCCCGCCTAGCGTTCCCTGAGAAGTTTGATGGTGATGCGTCCAAATGTAAAGGCTTTCTACTCCAGTGCTCCCTCTTTGTCGAACAGCAACCTGCACTTTATACTACTGAGACTGGTAAGATCGCCTTTGTCTGCTCACTTTTAACGGGAAGGGCTTTAGATTGGATTACGGCTGTGTGGCGCGCTGACGGGACTGCGTTCACCACATTCCATGGTTTTCTCGAACGTTTCCGCCAAGTCTTTGATCACCCCAGAGAGGGGAAGGGAGCAGGCGATCGCCTGTTGGAGCTATCACAAGGGAGGTCTACGGCAGCCGAATACGCTATGAACTTTCGGACTCTGGCGGCACAGACTAACTGGATAGATGATACACTCAAGGTTTTGTTTCGGAAGGGTCTATCGCATGAACTGCAGTCTGAACTCGCTTGCCGTGATGAGGGCAGGGACCTCAATAGTTTGATCGATCTGGCTATTAGTATTGACAATCTGCAGCGCGCACGCCGCATCAGCTCACGACGCCCTACCTCAGCTGTACTCCCATGCCACGACGAAGCACCTGAACCCATGCAAGTCAACACATACCATCTGTCTGCCGAGGAGAGAAATCGCCGCCTCGCCAATCGTCTGTGTCTGTACTGTGGATTGTCTGGACACCAACGAATCTCATGCCCCTCACGTCCATCATCGGCCGCCGCTAAATCGGTGAGTGCCACATTAAGCTCTGTCAGTTCCATATTCTGTGTCACTGTTCCAATCATTTTATGGATTAATGGTGTTCGTGTGGTTACCGCTGCCTTGCTGGACTCAGGGGCAGAGTTTGCCAGGTCTAATAACGTGTCGCTAATACCATGTTCCACTTCCCTCTCTGTAGCCACGATAGATGGGCGCCCCTTGGGGTCCGGTCTGATCACCCACTTAACTCAGAAACTCCCAATGTCAACCGGCCTGCTCCATAACGAACATATTCAGTTCTACGTGCTCCCTAATACTCCAGTCCTCCTCGGATTACCCTGGCTCCGGCTCCATGACCCACAGATCTCGTGGAGAGAGGGACAGATAACCAGATGGAGCACTCAATGTCAAGAAACATGTCTATCCACAATCACTCCCCTGCCAGTTCATGCTGTCCGGGTTAACCCAGAGGTTCCAGTCGTTTCTAACCTGCCTAGGGAATACCACGACCTCGCCTTGGCTTTCAGTAAGGAACGAGCCAACACACTACCACCACACCGTAGACATGACTGTGCCATTGAACTTCTCCCAGGTCATTCGCCTCCCAGGGGTCGCATCTTCCCACTGTCACAACCAGAGTCCGAGGCCATGGCCAAGTATATCGAGGAGGAACTAGAGAAGGGATTCATTCGGCCATCTACTTCACCTGCATCCGCGGGCTTCTTCTTCGTGCGGAAAAAGGATGGGGGTCTACGGCCGTGCATCGACTATAGGGGTCTCAACGAAATCACCGTGAAATTCCGGTACCCACTCCCTCTGGTGCCATCCGCACTTGAACAGCTAAGAACGGCCCAATACTTCACCAAACTGGATTTACGCTGCGCCTACAATCTAATCCGTATCCGGGAGGGAGACGAGTTGAAGACGGCGTTCTCAACCACCAATGGGCACTATGAATACCGGGTTATGCCGTTCGGCCTGGTCAATAGTCCTTCAATCTTCCAGGCCTTCGTGAACGACATATTCAGAGATATGCTGGACAGGTCAGTAATTGTGTACATTGATGATATACTGATCTACTCCAACACCCTGGAAGATCACATCCATCACGTCAGAGCGGTACTGCAACGCTTAATTGATCACCAACTTTACGCCAAAGCGGAGAAGTGTGAGTTCCACACCACGTCCACTGCCTTCCTTGGATACATCATCAGCTCCGAGGGGGTCACCATGGACGAAAGTAAGGTCAACGCTGTCCTCAACTGGCCCGAACCGAATACCTTAAAGGAATTACAACGCTTCCTAGGATTTGCCAACTTTTATCGTCGTTTCATCCGAAACTTCAGTTCAGTGGTCAGCCCACTTACCTCCATTGTCATAAAAAGGCATTCATCGTCTCATGTGGTCAGACGCAGCCCATCAAGCCTTGAAAGAGATCAAACAGCGCTTTGTCACCGCACCCATACTCCTTCACCCTGATCCGTCGCTCCCCTTCGTCCTAGAAGTGGATGCTTCGAATATTGGAGTGGGGGCCGTTCTCTCCCAGCGACAGGGGCCCATGTCCAAACTCCACCCCTGTGCCTTCTACTCCCGGAAACTCAGCTCGGCCGAACGCAACTACGATGTGGGAGATCGTGAACTCCTCGCCATGAAGACGGTCATCGAGGAGTGGAGACATTGGCTAGAGGGCGCTAACTACCCTTTCACAGTCTTTACCGATCATAAAAATCTGGAGTATCTGCGCAGCGCCAAACGGCTCAATCCCCGCCAGGCTCGATGGTCCCTATTCTTCACCCGATTCAACTTTACAGTCACCTATCGTCCGGGATCCAAGAACACGAAGGCCGATGCATTGTCTCGTCTGTTTGAGGAGGAGGAGACTTCCAACGGACTCGAAACCATCCTCCCATTCCAAGTCGTGGTAGCGCCCATTCAGTGGGACATTCTGACTCTGATACAACAGCAAAATGCTCAACAGGAGATTCCGGCCGCCTGCCCACCTGATAAGGTATACGTGTCTCCCAATCTCCGTGACCAAGTTCTGAGTCTCATTCACTGTCTGCCCTCCTCAGGTCACCCTGGTATCACGGCTACTATTCCGCTGCTTCAGAACCGTTTCTGGTGGGAGACCTTAGTCAGGGATGCCACGATCTACGTCCAGAACTGTCAAACGTGTAACATACACAAAAGCCCAAGACAATTCCCTGCCGGGTTACTACAACCTCTTCCCATACCACAGCGTCCCTGGTCACACATAGCGATCGATTACATCACGGACCTTCCGATATCACAGGGTAACACTGTCATACTCACTGTCATAGATCGATTCTCCAAGGCATGTCGTCTGATTCCGCTGCCCAAACTTCCCACAGCCATGCAGACCGCTGAACTACTGTGCCACTGGGTCTTTCGCCTCTACGGGTTACCCGAGGACATTGTCTCGGATCGTGGTCCACAGTTCACTTCCCGATTGTGGAAAGCCTTCTTTCAAGCTCTGGACATCAACGTAAGCCTGACCTCGGGCTACCATCCTCAGGCCAATGGACAGACTGAGAGGTTGAACCAAGAACTTACTCGCTTCCTAAGAACATACTGCAGCCATAACCAAGAGGATTGGTCCCGCTACCTTCTATGGGCTGAATACGCCCAAAATTCCCTGGTAAAACCAGCCACTGGCATCACACCCTTCAAGTGCATCCTGGGGTACCAACCACCAATGTTCCCCTGGTCGGGAGAACCCTCCGACGTCCCAGCTGTCACCGACTGGCTCACCAAGAGTGAGGAGACCTGGAACCAGGCCCAGGTCCACCTGCAACAAGCTGTCCGCCGCCAGAAAGTGCACGCGGATCGTCGACGCCACCCCGGACCCGAGTATCACCCTGGACAATGGGTCTGGCTATCCACCCGGGACCTCCACCTCCGTCTTCCCTGCAGAAAGTTGAGTCCAAGGTATGTGGGTCCATTCAAAATTACACGTCAAATTACACCTGTCTCATTTCGTCTTGCCCTACCTAACACTTATCGCATCTCTCCCACCTTTCATGTTTCTCTGCTCAAGCCCGCTGCTGACCCCGGCGAGGAGGGGGAGGGGAGGTCCCGTGAGCAGAGTCCCCCGGCCATCCTGGTAGAGGGCGAGGAATCGTACCAAGTACGTGAACTACTCAACTCCAGACGTCGGGGTCGCCTCATCCAATATCTGGTCGGTTGGGAGGGGTACGGCCCAGAGGAACAGTCGTGGGTCAACGCCGAGGACATACTTGATCCCAACCTCATCGATGAATTCCACCGCAACCACCCAGAAAGACCGGCCCCTCGACCACGTGGTAGACCTCGACGTCGTGTGCCACCTCGCGCCAGGAGTCGCTCGCACGGAGGGGGCTCTGTCACGGAGACGAACCCCGTGATCCCCTCCGCGGGCCAGCAGAGGGCTCCATCTCTGGAATACTGACACTCATGCATCCACTCACTCACTTACACTGACGCGCACTACATTTCCCATCAGCCCCATACCTTGGACTCTGATCATCCGCCAGCTGCAGCTTGTTAGGACTACCATTTAAGCTGCCTGTTCACACAGACTGACACGAAGTCTTGATCATTGCTCCGGCTGTCATTACTAAGCGTTATTTCCCAGTTTACCTTCCTGTTGCCATTCTTGTCTGTTTATCGTTTACTGATTCTCCGCTGCCTGCCTATTGACCCCCGCCTGTTTACCTGGACTGTGATACTTGCCTGATACCCTGACTTCCTGCCTGTCTCTGACCACGATATTGTCTGTTCTCCGTTGCTCTTGTTTGCTGTTTCTGACCATCGCCTGTACGACCCTGTATACTTCATTAAAGCTTGCAAATGGATCCTATGTCGAGTGGTGACCCACAACAACTGGTTACCAGTACAATACAGAGTGGATTTTAAAATTTTACTTCTCGTTTATAAATCCCTAGATGGAATGGCTCCACCTTACCTTTCCATCCTTTTGATGGAGCACCATCCAACAAGATCACTCCGATCATCTAATCAGAGACTCATATCTATCCCTAAATCAAGGTTGAAATGTAGGGGACCTTTTCTGTATTTGGCCCTAGACTGTGGAATTATCTGCCCATTTCAATCAGACTGGCTTCATCTCTATCTGTTTTTAAATCTAAGTTGAAAACACATTTGTTTGACAAGGCAAAAAACTCGTTAAATTTCGAGAAAAAAATCTTTAAATTTGTTCTCATAATAATTTAACAACTTTTTTCTCGTAATTTAATGACTTTATTCTCATAATTTAATAATTTTATTCTCAACATTTTATCTCGAAATTTTTCTCGAAATTTAACGTCATTTTCCTCATAATTTAACAAATTTGTTCTCGTAATTTAATGACTTTTTTCTCGTAATTTAATTACTTTATTCTCATAATTTAATGACTTTATTCTCGTAATTTAATGACTTTTTTCTCGTAATTTAATGACTTTATTCTCAACATTTTATTTCGACTTATTTCTCGAAATTTAACAACTTTAACCTCTTCTGTATAAAGCACATTGGACAATGTAGATTGTATTTAATTGTGCTATATAAATAAATAGCCATAGCTCTTTTAACTACCATCACTTCATCTCCTGCTTCTGCTCTTCCCTGGCTTTCTCAGTCAAACTCTCAGGCTAAAAGAAGACTGATTTCTTCGGACAGGGATTCAGCTTTCGGGTTTGTATCAAATATATTTAATATTTTTGATGCGGAGATCCATCCGATCTAACGAAAGGTCTATATTTACCTATAGTCTGTGTTGTTGCTGGTTCGGTTGTAGTTGTGTCAGCTGATGTTTGAGTTGTTGCTGGTTCGGTTGTAGTTGTGTCAGCTGATGTTTGAGTTGTTGCTGGTTCGGTTGTAGTTGTGTCAGCTGATGTTTGAGTTGTTGCTGATTCGGCTGTTGTTGTGTCAGCTGATGTTTGAGTTGTTGCTGGTTTGGTTGTAGTTGTGTCAGCTGATGTTTGAGTTGTTGCTGATTCGGCTGTTGTTGTGTCAGCTGATGTTTGAGTTGTTGCTGATTCGGCTGTTGTTGTGTCAGCTGATGTTTGAGTTGTTGCTGATTCGGCTGTTGTTGTGTCAGCTGATGTTTGAGTTGTTGCTGATTCGGTTGTTGTTGTGTCAGCTGATGTTTGAGTTGTTGTTTGTGCCCTGGCTGTTAAAGAAAAAGACATGATTAAATTCAGAATTGTATATTTATATTGTCTTTGCCACATTAAGACTTGATACAGAAACTAAACCTTACTCAGGGTCAGGACTGAGAAGAGCACCAGCAGAAGCTGTGAAACCAGTGACAATCCCATGATGACAATGAAGGTAGAGATGAATCCGGCAGGCAGGAGTCTTTCTTCTGTAATCGGGAGGAGATTTATTATTCTCACTAAACTGATGTTAATCTTGAATAATGGAAATAATGATAATAACTTATTAGACATGTTCAACTTTGAAATATGACTGTAGGAGCCACTTTGTTGGGAAAAAAAATTCTAAAGGTCTTATTTTATACTAGACATCTTCAACAACCAATTCCACTTTTAAAACATATTCATTTCAACAACAAATATATTACACAATAAACAGATTTATCAAATAATTCACATTTTACCTTACAGTTCAAGAAACAATATAAAGTGTAACTGAATTCTGCTATATACCTTGGCAGTAAATATTCAATAAAAATTTATTGAACAAATATTGATGTTTTATAAAATCATAAACACATTAAGCTACTTGATTTGCTATTTGTAGCAAAATATGCCCATTATTATAATAATATAATTTAATGTTGTTGTTCATTCCATCACACAGATAAAGATAATCTATGAAATATCTTACAGAATACTATTACAGATTAGAAAGGGTACAGATATTATTAAGATTTGACTTACCTTTCCTCTGAGCTGCTCTTGCACCTGCTGTGGTTGAGCAGGAAGTTTCACTGATTTTAAACTTGCCCTGGCACTGTTTATAGGGAAAACATCTACTGGAATGGAAGAAAATATGTTTTGTTGGAACACAGCCAATCATTTTTAACACACACACACAAACACAAACACGGTGAACGTGATTTCACCAAGTACGACGTGTTCCTGGATCAACAACTTTGTTGATCCTGGAACAACATTCCAATCAAGCAATCAGATTTGAGGAACAAGTTTACCATTTATGTCAAATTTAGGCTTGCAACCAGGGTTAGGTGCTTCTACATCAGTGTTATTCACATATCTTTCCCCTCTGATTTTAGGGACAAGTTATGGGTAGGATTAGGTTTAGGGGTAGGAATAGAGTTAAGACTAAATAACATGTCTTACTTGGCAAAATTACGGTGACCCGTAAACACACACAGTCTTACCTTTAGAAATAATCTCACATAAACTGCAGATAAGAGCTCTTCTTTTACTGGCTTAATTGGCTCCTGTGAGGCCTGTTTTACAGACTGATGATGCACATAATTATATACTTTGTGTTATACCGGCCTGGCATTGAATTACACAATACTAACAGGCCTACCGCTCCGGTTTCTAAGCTTCTGCTGAGGGGAGTAACTTTTAATTTGACTTCTTTTTCTCTACTGACTGTAGCCAATGACTGTGGATTCACAAAGAATGTATAGAATGAGAATCACACAGAATAAACAAATATCCGATGCATGAATACGTGTTTTTATGGAAAACACCATTGTTACTTTGAGTGAGCGTGACAAATGCATTACATTTTTTCTCAACTGCTTACAGACAAAAGACTTACTTGTCACAAAATATCTGAAACCTGACGACACTCAAACACCAGAACCACACGGCAAATCTGCAAAACCATACACTAATTATATGCCTTTGACTCCAATTTGACTGATTTTCTTTTTGCAAAACACAACACACAATTGTCTATGTTACACGCAATAATCTAACAGGAAGTATCTTGATTTCCTGGTGTCAGGTTTCAGAAATTGTGTGACAGGTAAGGATTTTGTGTGTAAGCAGTTAAAAAAACTGTAATACTACAGTATGCTGTAGCATTTATTAATAAAGTGTTGTAAATATTATAATATATGGGTCAATGACATGACGGGTTTTTTTTTTTTTTTTTTGTCCAAAGGCCTTAATAATAATAATAAATCAAATATGACAACCAAAGTATGTAAGGTGGTACTTCTAGATTTTAGAAGGTTTTAACTATGTTTTGCAGCAGACAGAGGTATTTGAATGATTTTGAAGTGTCAAAAGGTCATTCGGTTTTAACCATCCAAAGGCCAACACTGCAAAAAATGCTGTTCTTACTTAGAATTTTTGTCTTGTTTCCAGTCCAAATATCTAAAAATTCTTAGATCAAGAAGCATTTTCTTGACAAGTAAAAATAATTTTCTTGTTTTCAGGAAAAAAAAAAGTCAAAATTAAATTAATCTGAATCCAAACTGAAAACAAGATTATATATCTTAGTTTCTGGTTTGAAATGAGATTATTTTGCTTGTTTTAAGGAAAAACTCACTTAATTTTTCCTGGATTTAAAGGGTTAGGCCGTTCGACACCTGTAATACCTTCGTTAATCTTCAGAACACAAATTAAGATATTTTGGTTGAAATCCGATGGCTCCGTGAGGCCTCCGATGGCTCCTCTCTCAAGATCCATAAAGGTAACTTTACTAAAAACATATTTAAATCAGTTCATGTGAGTACAGTGGTTCAATATTACTATTATAATGCGACAAGAATATTTTTGGTGCGCCAAAAAAAAACAAAATAACGACTTATTTAGTGATGGCCGATTTCAAAACACTGCTTCAGGAAGATTCGGAGCACAAATTAATCACTGTATCGAATCTTCTGTTCAGAGCGCCAAAGACACGTGATTTCAGCCGTTGGCAGTTTGACACGCGATCTGAATCATGATTCGATACACTGATTCATTTGTACTTCCTGAAGCAGTGTTTTGAAATCGGCCATCACTGAATAAGTCGTTATTTTGTTTTTTTGGCGCACCAAAAATATTCTCGTCGCTTTATAACATTAATATTGAACCACTGAACTCACATGAACCGATTTAAATATGTTTTTAGTACCTTTATGGATCTTGAGAGAGGAAATGTCATTGCTCCCTATGGAGGCCTCACGGAGACATCGGATTTCAACTAATATATATATATATTTGTGATTACATCTTAATATGTTTTAAATGTATATATTTTTTATTCTGGCATGATTTTATATTGCAAAATGGTATTAAAATTATGTGTTATATGTTTACATTTGTTATGTATATTTTGTAATGAGAAAGTTTGGCAGACAAAAAGTATTCTTGTCGCTTTATGATATTAAGATACAACCACTGAACTCACATGAACTGTTTCATATATGAATTTAGTACCTTTATGGATCTTGAGAGGTTCAGTGGCTTAATAGAGGCTTCACTGAGCCATCAGATTTCATCAACAATATCTTAATTTATGTTTGGAAGATGTGGGAGATCACGGGTTTAGATAAGGGTGAGTAATAAATGGCATTACTTTCATTTTTGGGTGAACTAAGTAACCCTTTAATGCATCCAAAACAGCATATCAGCCATCAATAGTAATTGAAAACTGGACACCACGGCAATGAGTCTACTTCAGTTGCAAACAGCAATACCGTAAAACTAAAGAATCTTATTTTTACAATGAGCAAGTTATTATATTTCAACGAAATATTAAGAAAACATCACTATCAACTGTGTAGTAAAACAGTTTTACTGACCTGTTTCAGTGTTTCATTTACTGCAGTGAGTGCACAAGCTGTTGTCTCCCCCTCGTGGTGAGGAAAGGAACAGATTTCCGTATGGTCCGTATGTGCCAATTAAATGAACCACTTGCTAATGTGTGCACTAACTAAACAAAATAAGCCATTGTCACTCACTTATATAATAAAACTGATTATTTGAAGTTGCTCGAAATGGTGACCAGCAATATACAAAATAAGCTGATTACAGAACAGCTACCTTTCCCTGACTTTTTTAAGTTAATATATTTTATCATAGTAGGTCTATAATTGTGTTGAAAGAAATACTATAAACCTGTTGTTTATTCATTAGTTATGTCATATTATATATTATTAAACCACAAATTGGGATGCCTTTGTCTTAGTAAGCCTAATTTATTTTTCAAATAATTATGAAGATGTTAAAAAAACATGTTATATTGTAATATAAAAGTGACTTTTCTCACCACTGAGATTATTCAGTGTGTTTAAAAGCGAAAGAAATAGTTCACAACTGTGTCATTTGTCTTATGTAAGTATGCATTTAGTAAAACGAGTTGTAGAGGAAGATAAGGTTTAATTACATTGATCACATACTACAGATCAGTTTGATTAGTTTTGAACCCTTGCAACCTTGCAAGAGATATGATAATACAAAAGCATGACAAGAAAAGGAAAAAAAGAGAATTAATGATTATTATTCAAGCTATGAACACAGAAACAAGTTGGATCAGACACAATTGATATATAGTTCTTTTGTATCATTATGTGGATTTGATTTATATGCATGTGAAATAAATTATAAAGGTTCACTTCCTGTAAAGTGACATTGTTCTGTTTGACATTCAGTGTTTAAATTCTCTTCCTTGAGGCTCATATTATGGCTGTGTCTTTTTGACATTTCTGATCTTCATCTCGATGCTACTTGGAAGTCCGCGACTGACCAGCTCTTGTTTTATCTGAAGTGAGGATGAACAGACAGATCGTGAAGTGTTTTATTTCCATTATACTCTATTGGCTATGGACATCCATAAAAAAATGAAATGCCCCATTGACTTACTTGCTGCAAAACAGCCTCAATCTCTCCACTCTGTGTCAGGTCTGAATATGATGTCAGTCTCATTTGAACTCCTATGAGGCTTACTAAAGGGACACACAAACATAATACACAAGACATTATAACATGATAGAAACAAATTGACACAATCTTTACGAAAAAAACTTCTACATGATGTACTGATAAAGGCCCAACGTCCTGGAACGTTCACGTTACTCGTGTTCTTGAGGTTTTGGTAGTTGCCATTAGTTAAATCAGGAATTACAAAGTGGCTTATGGAGTTTATTGTGTCATATCCAGCCTATTAATACCATGAATAATAAATGAATACACTGGTATAGGGTATAGAATTTTAAATTCAATCCTGTGATGTTTGTTTTACCTCCACTTGTTCATTTAACTCAGCACAGTCACCATAATTCATCAGAAAGAAAGAATGACCACCACCTGAAATTAAAACCACTTGAAACAGGATTTCCTGAAAAGAGAAGTAACAACACATGATTCATATAGTCTGCTCTACACATTCTCAGAACTGAAGAAGAAAAAAAAAATTACTGGGTTTGGCTGAGGATCATACTTCCAAGTGACAACAAATACTGAAGAAGCAGTGAAGTTCATCTGAGGGAAATACTGGTTTATATCCTGAGTGGCACGAGTGAGCACACTTTCATTAGTGTACTGCTGATAACATAATGGTATTGTACTGGTCATCAATGTCACTCCAGAGAGGAGCAATGTAATCTTCAGCTCCTCTGGTGGGATTGTAGTTGGGTCCTGATAGTGGTTGAGGTTGGTTGAATGTAAGGAGTCCGTTAAAATGAACCTGTAATATGAGAAATCAGTTCAAATCCACCAGGAAACTATGAACTTTCAAAACATTTGCATTCATTTTTAGATGAATATATACATATTGGCAATGAAACTGAATTCTCACATATAACTGGTTGTATGTGCGGCCAAAGAACGTATATGGAGTGGATAGGCCAACAGATATGTAGCTTTCATCACCATAATTGCTAAGATATGGTTCTGTGTCTCCTGCAGCTGAGCCGAATGGATAGAATATCGCTGGTGCTGCCGAGAGAATGAACACAAAAAACACAAATGAAGATGTAAGCAGTTTTTACAAGAAACCTCATAATTAAGGTTATTCTGACATAAACATATCATTAATTCATAGGTCAGTAATTACCTGTCCATGGCACTGCAGCTGTTGCAATGGCAAAAAAAAAAAGATTTAAATTATAAAACACATTCTTCTAGACTAGTTACATAAAAAAAATGCATAGTCTTCATATAGTCTGACCTGATGTGGTTGCCAATGTGGTAGTTTCTGAAAGAAACGCAAAAAAAAAATCAAGAATTGAAAGTTGAATTTACCTTGGCATAGTTAAATAATTAGAGTTCAGTACATGGAAATGACATACAGTGAGTCTCAAACTCCATTGTTTCCTCCTTCTTATGTAAATTCGATTTGTGCAAAAGACCTCCGAAGAACAGGCGAATCTCAACATAACACAGACTGTGACACAACAGTCGGGATCATTAATATGTACGCCCCCAATATCTGCATATGCCAGCCCATGTTCAAGGCATTAGACAAGCCAGTATTAAAGGTGATAGAGAGGATTTTTTCGTCGACTGAGAATCCAAAGACTGATAGTGAGTTTTTGAAATGAGCGCATGCGTAAGAACAACCCCCCCTCCTTCACAGCTCATTTTGAGGGAACGCCTCCCAAAAGTCGTGCACGAGTATTGGAACACGAGTGTTTACCACCGGCATTCGCTGTGTCGTGTTAGTGGATTCATATGTCGGACTCACCGCAGGAAACTCATAATCTGCAGTTGTTACTCCTGTCTCCTGACAAAAACATTGCATGCGGCACCTGTGGAGTGTGGAAAGTTACTGGAGCGCACAGCCGCGCTCGTCTCTCACAAGGAACGTCATGGCAGTGATTGACAAGCCAGAGGGCCAATCGTTTATGATCACGTAAATGATTGGCTGATGTTTTTAAGGCCCTACCTCGTGCACAGATGATGTATATTAATATTATTCCTTTCAGTGCACCTAATAAATAGTTTTTTTTTATCAGTTAGTAAAGACAGTTTCAAGTAATATTGCAAAAATGTATAAAAAAAAACATCCTCTTTAGCACCTTTAACGTCTGGAGCTGCACAGCTGAAAAAACAGACTTTATGCAGGTAAGCAAGCAAGGACAATAGCGAAAAATGGCAGATGGAGCAATAATAACTAACATGATCCATGATATCATGATATTTTTAGTGATATTTGTAAATTGTCTTTCTATATGTTTCGTTAGCATGTTGCTAATGTACTGTTAAATGTGGTTAAAGTTACCATCGTTTCTTACTGTATTCACGGAGACAAGAGCCGTCGCTATTTTCATTTTTAAACACTTGCAGTCTGTATAATTCATAAACACATCTTCATTCTTTATAAATCTCTCCAACAGTGTGTAATGTTAGCTTTAGCCACACATAGGCTACTATCAAACTCATTCAGAATCAAATGTAAACATCCAAATAAATACTATACTTACATGATCTGATACGCTGCACGACGAACACTTTGTAAAGATCCATTTTGAGGGTTATATTAGCTGTGTGAACTTTGTTTATGCAATGTATTATAGAGTTGTGAGCTCGGGGGCAGGGAGCACGAGCATTTAAAGGGGACACACACAGAATCGTCACATTTTTAATTATGCCCCAAAATAGCCAGTTAAAAAATTGAATAATAAAAAATCTATGGGGTATTTTGAGCTGAAACTTCACAGACACATTCAGGGGACACCTTAGACTTATATTACATCTTGTGAAAAAGGGTTCTAGGGCACCTTTAAAGGGGACCTATTATAAGTCTCTGGTGTCCCCAGATGTGTCTGTGAAGTTTCAGCTCAAAATACCCCACAGATAATTTCTAAAGCTTGTCAAATTTGCATGTGAGCTATCTGGGTGTGAGCAAAAACACACAGTTTTTGTGTGTCACTTTAAATGCAAATGAGCTGCTGCTCCCAGCCCACTTTCCAGAAGAGGGCGGAGCTTTAACAGCTCACACTTCGGTTGCTCAACAACAACAAAGCTGGAGAATCTTACACAGCCAAAATGAGGATTGTCAGTAACGGTGTTCAGCATTACATTGTTCAAACCGGAGTCGACACTGATGGAGAGACTCAGGAAGGAGTTACAACTTTTAGACATTTCTGAATGGTTAGAGGATAAATTTATGTAGTTGCTGTGGAGTTGATTCAGCTCATCGACTAGCATGTTAATCTTTTGTGAAAAAACCTGTATGGACACCCACTATACCTGTACCTGTTTGCCAAACAGACCAATTCACACCAGGCTAACGTTTATGATTGCTATCAAATGCTGTGTATGATCTAATATTTTTCAGACAGAATGCTGCTTCTTTAGCAAATGAGCATGCCAGGATCAACTTGCAGGCTATGCAAGCTAACGAGAGTCTAAATAGTGTTCTGTGCTCGTCTCTGCAGCCAACGACAGAACAGTTAGCATGCTTTGCTCAAACTTTTGCCATGGTACACCATTTTTGCTTGTGAAAACAAAATGGCGGAAACGTGCAGATAAAGGGTCAGTAATATTATATAATAAGATCCCCTTCCTACGGCACAAGGGGAGTGAAATCCTACAGGCTCATTTTTTCACATGCTTGCAGAGAAAGGCTTGCCAAAACAAAGTTACTGGGTTGTCCTTTTTCATGTTTTCTGGGTTGGCAGATGCACTGGGGACCCGATTATAGCACTTAAACACGGAAAAATCTGATTTTATGATATGTCCCCTTACACCTCAAGACAGGGTTATTTGCTATTAATATGGAAAGTTAAAGCAGGACATATCACAGAGCTCATTTTCATTTTTTACTTGCTTGATTTGCTTTTTTAATTTTACTTAAGTTAGTTGGTATACAGAGAAGGAATATTCTCAAGCAAGAGGAGATTTGAAAGCACTGCAGGATGAATCATTAATATTTTTGGTCCTTATACTTGGAATTTAGCATTTTTAAAAACTTCTTAATATTAATCATGTCCCACTTAATTATGTTACTTTTTTTACAGCTACAGATTAGTTTTAAAAATAAAAATAAATGTTGCATAGGTGTATGATTAGTCTTTTATCACCCACATTATTACTTGTAGCATTTATGGTGGTTCCCATTATGGTGGTTATTGAAAGAATCAACACAAATACATATCCTACACCAGTTTTCTTACATAAAAACAGTTTATCACATTACCTAGAACTGTGGTGGTGGTTTCTGCAGTGGATTCTGAAAGAATGAACATACAAACACCATTATATACTTCGTAAACTCATCTGATGAGTGCAGTTTTCTTAGATAAATAGTTTGACAAATTACCCATAACTGTGGCAGTTTCTGGAGTGGATTCTGAAAGAATGAACATAAAAACACCATATACTTCATAAACTCATCTGATGAGTGCAGTTTTCTTTATATAAATATAGTTTATGACAAATTACCTATAACCGTGGTGGTTTCTGGAGTGGATTCTGAGAGAATGAACATATAACACCATTATATACTTCATAAACTAACCTGATGAGTTTAGTTTTCGTAGATATAGTTTATGACAAATTACCTAGGACTGTGGCGGTTTCTGTGGTGTTTGTTTGTATGGTTTCTGAAAGAATGAGCAAATACAAACACCATTAAAAACCTCATGAACTCGATTTTGACTCAGTTTTCTTTCCTGATGAAGATGCTCACTGATTTCTCAGGTTCACATTGGGTTTGTTCAACTAGGCAATGTTTTTAAAGACAGATCTGGTTATAATTCAAAGGCCCATAACTACCTTCTGTTATTGTTGTTTGTGTTCTGGCTGTTAAAGAGACAAAAAAAACAAGTTAAATTCTAAAAAAAATAAATTTGTTTTATTTATACTGATAGTCAGACAGTAAATAAAAACTTACTCAGTGACAGGACTGACATGAACACCAGCAGGAGTGAAATTCTCATGATGAAGTCAAAAATAAGACGTTAAGTAATCAGATAAGTCGTTCTGTAATCAGAGAGTACAGAATTTAATATCAAACCTCAGGTCCCACTTTAATATTGGATGGCTTTAACTTATCCTTTATCATCATATAATGTATTTCAAAGATATTGTGTACCATGAGGTTACTCAATACAATACCGCAGTATTAAAAAATATGGATCTTTAATTGGACCTCAGTGAATATAGCAAACATTATATTAAAAGCATCTAAGATCTAGGGACTGTCTAACCAGAATCCCAAATGTCCCTATTATTCAGAGATGTTTTCCTTTAGCAGATTTTGTACACTGTGTTAATCTGGATGAACACATTAGTCTAGGAGTGACCCTATACCCATCACCCTGATCATGGTAGCAGAAAATGCTAATTCTTTTGATTATTTTGCAAAAAAACATGTACACACACACACACTGAGAATATAGTCTATCAAACAATATTAAAGAGAAAAAAATTAACTTACCTCAGCTTCTTCCACAGCCACAGGCTCTTGATGTGGGTTAAATCACAATGCAGGAAGAATGCATTGACTTTAAATGTATCCCAGACTCCCAGCCCTGTATTCAAAAGCTGAACATGCTTAACATGTTTTCATGGGAACACTGCCAGTAAATATTGCAGTCTAAACAAGGACTTTCACTTCAGATATTTTTTTTATTTTTTTATAAAGATTTTAGATTTAGGGTTTACATATAACAAGCCTTGAGATTGTTTTTATTTGTAAACAATCTGACTTGTATTTTTCATTAGGGGCCAAGCCCCGAAGGGGCTGTAGCCCCTATTGTAATTGTATGTTATCCCTTTTATTATTATTATTCTTCCTCCCGAATGGGAGTCTATGGCAGCCCTATCAACGGAACATGAGAAAATGATGAAATTTGGCACAGTTGTAGAGATGCTCATGAATAGTGATTGGACCAAATTTGGAGTCTCTAGAACCAACTCTATAGCGCCACCACCAGTTCAAAATATCAACATTCTAACGGTTTTAACATTTGAACTGCTTAAATTTAGTTCATCTGATTCGTCTCTTCATGCTGATGCTATTCAACTTCTTACATTAAGTCTCCACCCATTACAGTAGCGGCCATTTTGAAAAGTACAGTATTTGTTTTTTTCGCTTCTCCTCCTTCAAAATTTGTCCAATTTTGTCCAATCTTTGATCAGATTATCTTTGGACTGAGCCGCACAGAAATGACTGAACAGATTTTTTTTATTCATCTTTGTTCAAAGGTTATGATGTCACGAAGTTAACGAGGTCGACCCGAAATTAGTATAGAGGCTGTATCTCGGCCAAACTTTGAGCAATCGAAACAAAAATTGGTACGCTTCATCAGAACCATGGTCTGAGGGTCTATGGGAACAGCGCCACCTACAGGTCATGAGATATGAAAAATGGCTATTTTGGCCAATAACTTTTGATTCTGTCAATATTGGATGTATCACGTGTCCGCCATTTTGAATTTTGTCATAAATTGCGATATCTTTTAAACAATTTGACATATCTTCACAAAAATTGGTATGTATGACCTTTAGAAGGTCGTGAAGGTACCTGAGAAGTTTCAGCACAGCGCCACCTACTGTTCCACAGATGTAATGATTATTTCAAAAACGCTTATAACTTTTGAAAACACTTTCCAAAATGTGTATGCTTCATGTCATTTTATTCCCTGGCTTATGCCGATTCCGACAATGTATCATTTGCCATTTTCCTTAAATGTACCTGTCTGCCATATTGAAGTAAATGAAAAACAGTTTTTTCGCTACTCCTCCTACAAATTTTGGTCAATTTTGTCCAAAATCAGCTCAGATGATCTTTGGACCGAGCCGCACAGAAATGACTGAACGGATTTTTGATATTCACTACCATTTCCGAGATATTCATCTCTGAATGTGACCTTGCTTGTGTTTGTTGTCTTATGCTAGTTAGCTTAGCACAGTAATTGCTTAGCATGCTAAACTATTGCTATTCTTTCTAATGTGGTCTTCAGTCAACAGGTTAACCAAAACTTATTTGGCATTAAATAACTTTGCATACTAATATGGTTAACATGCTATGAAGCTTTTTTTTTTTTTGTGAACTCTTTCTCACACTGAAACCTCTGCTTAGCATACTGATGAACTTGCATGGCTGATTAGCTCAATGTGTTACGCCACGGATCCCGAATGCTCTGCATCGTGGGTTCGAAACTCAGTGTGACACATGCCCAGACCGCATGAGGTACTGTGGCAGGAAAAGATGCAGAACTTGTGTCTGTTCTAGGCATTCTGCCTAAAACTGGTCTAATCTGAAGCTATCACATGCAATTCCTTTATGTCCAAATTCGTAGTTATTCTTCTTCCCCCTGTATGGTAATCAATGAACCATAAGAAGGAAAATTATCAAATTTGGCATGCTTGTAGTGATAGTAATTAAAAGTAATTTGACCAACTTTGGAGTATCTAGGACTAAGTCTATAGCGACACCACCATTTCAAATATTCACTTTTGTAAAGGTTATAACTTTTGAACCCTTTGTTCCAGAAAAATGAATGTCAATACAACTGATTCCTCTCTTCATACTGATCACATTCAATATCTTACATTAAGTCTCCACCCAGTACAGTAGTGGCCATTTTGAAAAGTACAGTATTCCATTTTTTCACTACTCCTCCTACAATTTTTGTCCAATTTTGTCCAAAATCAGCTCAGGTGATCTTTGGACCGAGCCGCACAGAAATGACTGAACGGATTTTTGATATTCGCTACCATTCCCAAGATATTCATCTCTGAATGTGACCTTGCTTGTGTTTGTTGTCTTATGCTAGTTAGCTTAGCATGCTAATTGCTTTCATTTTATGAAATAGTGTGTTTTGATTCCTTTACTGCCTCTTGAATTAGAAATAAATGCTTTTTGTTTCATGCTGTGTTCATTTTCATCTAAGCTTATGTACATTCTGAGTTCATTTTCGCCCGTAATTCTGAACCAGCTGTTTCATGTTTGTTCATTTTCTGCTGTTTTTCCTCTTCCTGCTCTGTATTGCGCTACAGCATGATGAGCTGCAGAATGATCTAAAGTAGTTATTAAATATAACATTCAGTGCAGTTTTATAAAAATTCTTCATTTTGAGTTCATTTTCACATGAACTAATGAACTTCGGCAGGTGTGCCAACATTCACCTGCACAGTGGTGCAATGAGATGAGAAATGGACACTGGACTCAGAGGTCGTGGTTTCGAATCCCGTGTGGGGTTCCTTTATACAATTGTGTGTAATGAGTCATTTTGATACCTTTTTTATCCAAATAAGCATTGTACTAATCTTTATTCCTCTTGAATGAGATACAAGTGTTTTTAGTTCATTCCCTGTTCATTCTCTGAACTTCTATTGATTTTCATTTCATTTCCACCTGTCCTTCTGAACCAGCTGTTTTGCATGTACATTCAATTTCTGCTGTTTTTGCTCTTCCTGCTCCGTATTGCGCTACTGCCCCTTCTGGGGCTTGGCCCCGAATTGCTGCTTGCAGCTATATTTATTAATGTATTTGTGATAAATATTTAAATCAGTAGACAGTGATCTCATTCACAAAGAATGTACAGAATGTCTAATTATATTTTAACTGACGCATGAAGTGTTGAAACACCTTTTTTTAAAATGATACTTTAGCAGGCTATACTTTAATATTTCATGCAACAACTACATTAACTGGTTTTAAATTCAATGTATATATATATATATACACACACACACACACTAGAAGACAGAACAACCACTTGAGAACTGACAAGCACTGAAACAAATACAGGGTAATATAAGAGGGAACAATAGGGACTGAATGAGATAATTAACAAGACACCGGTGTAACACATGGCAGCAAAGCAAACACTATGACAACAGATGAACTGAACAAAACAGTGCAAAACAAACTCAAAGTCCAAATGAAACAGGCAAAATTTGCCTTTTTTTTTTTAAATGTCAATATATTTAATTGTTGAGATACTATAAACTTGTTTTTTATTCATTAGAAATGTAATTATTTCTGTTATTAACCAATATACGATATAAGGTGCTGTTAAATGTTTCATGAGGTATATGATTTCATTAAATGATATTGTGTTGATTATTATGTGGTGCCAAATCCTCATGTCTATTTTTTTATATTTATTTGGGGTGTTTAAAAGTGAAAGCAAGAGGTATGTTTTTTTCTTACGTACATTTTGCTTAAAGCAAAAAGACTTTACAGGTTTACTTTGCATTGTTCAGATCTGGTTAGGTGATAACCCTGCTGCTGTTCCAGACTTTTGATAACACAAAGCATGAGACAAAACAAAGAGGAGGATCAGTAATGATTACTAAAGTGTATGGATGTTGAATATAAATAGAGAGAGTTCTCCTTCCTGTTGAGTGACATTACTTTTCAGAACACACTGGTTTCCAAGAACAAATAAATATACAGTGGGTACGGGAAGTATTCAGACCGCCTTAAATTTTTCACTCTTTGTTATATTGCAGCCATTTGCTAAAATCATTTAAGTTCATTATTTTTCCTCATTAATGTAAACACAGCACCCCATATTGACAGAAAAACACAGAATTGTTGAAATTTTTGCAGATTTATTAAAAAAGAAAAACTGAAATATCACATGGTCCTAAGTATTCAGACCCTTTGCTGTGACACTCATATATTTAACTGAGGTGCTGTCCATTTCTTCTGATCATCCTTGAGATGGTTCTACACCTTCATTTGAGTCCAGCTGTGTTTGATTGTACTGATTGGACTTGATTAGGAAAGCCACACACCTGTCTATATAAGACCTTACAGCTCACAGTGCATGTCAGAGCAAATGAGAATCATGAGGTCAAAGGAACTGCCTGAAGAGCTCAGAGACACAATTGTGGCAAGGCACAGATCTGGCCAAGGTTACAAAAAAATTTCTGCTGCACTTAAGGTTCCTAAGAGCACAGTGGCCTCCATAATCCTTAAATGGAAGACGTTTGGGACGACCAGAACCCTTCCTAGAGCTGGCCGTCTGGCTAAACTGAGCTATTGGGGGAGAAGAGCCTTGGTGAGAGAGGTAAAGAAGAACCCAAAGATCACTGTGGCTGAGCTCCAGAGATGCAGTCGGGAGATGGGAGAAAGTTGTAGAAAGTCAACCATCACTGCAGCCCTCCACCAGTCGGGGCTTTATGGCAGAGTGGCCCGACGGAAGCCTCTCCTCAGTGCAAGATACATGAAAGCCTGCATGGAGTTTGCTAAAAAACACCTGAAGGACTCCAAGATGGTGAGAAATAAGATTCTCTGGTCTGATGAGACCAAGATAGAACTTTTTGGCCTTAATTCTAAGCGGTATGTGTGGAGAAAACCAGGCACTGCTCATCACCTGTCCAATACAGTCCCAACAGTGAAGCATGGTGGTGCCAGCATCATGCTGTGGGGGTGTTTTTCAGCTGCAGGGACAGGACGACTGGTTGCAATCGAGGGAAAGATGAATGCGACCAAGTACAGGGATATCCTGGACGAAAACCTTCTCCAGAGTGCTCAGGACCTCAGACTGGGCCGAAGGTTTACCAAGACAATGACAATGACCCTAAGAACACAGCTAAAATAATGAAGGAGTGGCTTCACAACAACTCCGTGACTGTTCTTGAATGGCCCAGCCAGAGCCCTGACTTAAACCCAATTGAGCATCTCTGGAGAGACCTAAAAATGGCTGTCCACCACTGTTTACCATCCAACCTGACAGAACTGGAGAGGATCTGCAAGGAGGAATGGCAGAGGATCCCCAAATCCAGGTGTGAAAAACTTGTTGCATTTTTCCCAAAAAGACTCATGGCTGTATTAGATCAAAAGGGTGCTTCTACTAAATACTGAGCAAAGGGTCTGAATACTTAGAACCATGTGATATTTCAGTTTTTCTTTTTTAATAAATCTGCAAAAATGTCAACAATTCTGTGTTTTTGTGTCAATATGGGGTGCTGTGTGTACATTAATGAGGAAAAAAATGAACTTAAATGATTTTAGCAAATGGCTGCAATATAACAAAGAGTGAAAAATTTAAGGGGGTCTGAATACTAGGGCTGGGTATCGTTCAAAAATTTTCGATACCGAGACGATACCGATACCTTGACTTCGATACCGATACCTAAACGATACCTTTTTCGGTACCAGTTTTAAAAAATCTGTTTAAACAAGATTACATAACCTCAAAAAAATCTTTGGTTTTATATTTTAACTTTGTTGACTTTTTATCAGACTCAAAGACTCCTCTCCTGTCCTGAGCCACTGCGGGGAACAAAAAAAGCACAAATTAACAAAATTTACCCAACACAATAAATCAGTGCAAATAGTTTTAATAAAGTTTAGTTTTCAATGCAAAAAATTAAGTATGTGAGGCTCTTTTTAAATCACTCAGCAATTGTTCTTCAAAAAATTTATTATTATTAACAAGATCAAAGCGGAAGTAAGATTGACGCAAGTTCGTTGCGTCTTACCGTGAAATAAGAGTTCTGTGTCTTCATTAAAATCAACACATTAATGATTCATCTCTCATCCACCCGCAATTAATTTGAATGTTATTTTTTTATTACTTGGCCCGACCCGCAAATTAACCGCAGTATCAGGAGGACGCTGATACCCCTTTTTCAGCAGAATTGTTCGCGTTCTGGAGCCAGAGGCAGAGCCTGTGCTCGTGCAGGTGAACGAGCCTGTCACGAACCGGTCGCGTGTTTCCATAGACTTGAGGGACGAACGCTGATGTAAAGCTGCTGTGTGTTGTACCTGTCCATAACTAGTCTAAAAAACATTGCGCGTCCCGCTGTTTCTGCAGGCAGTGCTACACTTTTGTTTTCTGTTAACAGTATCTGTAGTGAACCGGCTGCTCACATAAACAGCCGTTTCTCACCCGTCCATTCGGAGATAAACTGAAAACGAAACCGTTGATTCAATCGCCCTCTCGCACATAGGGTCTCTCTCGCGCGTATAGTTTTATATATTTAGATATAAATAACAATGTAGCGCAACGTTACTTGCTCCTCAACGAGACAGCGAAAGCATTTCTCCGCGCCTCTCCTCGATCGGCTCCATTCTGAGGTACCGAAATTTGGTACCGAATGACAAGACACTTTTCGATACTCGGTAGTATCGAGGCAGTTCGATCGGTACCTAAAAAGTATCGAGTTCGGTACCCAGCCCTACTGAATACTTTCCGTACCCACTGTATATGTCAACATTAAATGTAGCTCTTAACCTGACAGCAGAAGAAATAGTTCACTTAAAAACATGGAATATAAAGACGCATTAAATGTATTGAATAAGAAAAAAGTACAAATGAGGATTGAGGCATTCAAGAATGCAAAAACAGCAAAAAAAAGTGTCATAAATCGGGCATTTTATTTTAATCTTCAGGAAAAGACTGATATTGAAGCTGTTATCCAGGACTTGAGGACCAGATCATTCCCATTTGTGACTGAATCTTTCAGATTAGGTTTGTAACAGCAGCAGCTGGTTCACTGAAAATATTTGAAACAAAAGACTGATTTTTTTATCATACAATTAAAACTTATTATCATACAATGAAATCTAGTGTGGATGTAAGAATGTTATACATCTTAAAAGCTTACATTTTAGTCACAAAGCTAATTTAAGACCACTTTTATTGTGTTTTATAACCCTTCTGAAGCGTCAAATGAAACCACACTAATGTAAAACTGGGGTCTTTACAGTCTGCACATGATCAATGGGATATTTGTTGTCAGACACTAAGTGAACCAGATTGTTTTGTTTCCTTTCCTAAAGGATCTGAATTTATGGCTTTGTCTTTTGCACTTTTCTTGACTTCAGCTCCATGCTGCTTGGCAGACCAAACTTGACCAGCTCCTGTTTAATCTGAAACAAAAGATGGACAAACAGATCAATCTTTCCCACGTTGTCTATTAGCACTGTATTTTGTATAATTAGTCAAGTTTGTGTCTTACTTGCTGTAAAACAATCTGAATGTTTCCACTCTGTGTTAGGTCTGAAAATGAGGAAAGTTTCACTTGAAGTCCAATGACGTCTAAAGAGGAACACGCAAAAACAGAGTATACATATCATTATTTGTTGAATGTGTACATATTGTACGTGTATGTTAGTTTCTAAATTTGTAAACAGAAATCTTTTCCAAGCATGACATAACACATTTTATGACGATGAACAAACTGATATTAATGTGTGAGCTGTATGGTTACCTTGACTTGACTTTGGTCCACCGTCCACCCTGAAGGCCCATCGGCCGGGAACATTGACATTACTGGAGTTCTTGAGGTTTGAGATGAAGCTCCCATTGACCGATCCAGGAATCATAAAGTAGTCAATGGAGTTTTCTGTGTCATAACCAGCCTGAAAGTATGTGAAAACATTAATCATACAAATAGTATATACAGTGCCTTGCGAAAGTATTCATACCTCTTCAGTTCCCTTTCGAAGGGAACTCAACTCTGCGTTGCCACGCTTTGGGGAACGTCACACGTGACTCGGTGTCTGAAAAACCAACTATCCAACAACGCCAATGCTCATTGGCCGGCGACAGCCTATGACGTCATAGGGGCGCGACCCGGATGTATAAAAGCGCGCCCGCGGGAGCAGTCATTATCTTTTCGTCTTTCAGGGACTGCCTGTGTCTTGCCACTGTCCGATTTCTCTAATTCGAAACTGTGAGTATCTAAAGACTATGTCTGAGGGCAAAAGTTTTAGGAAGTGTGCGGATCCTTGCCCGAGGTTTCTGACCCCGGAGGATCCTCACACCCTATGTGTATTATGTCTGGGAGAAGAGCACGCACGGTCAGCGTTTGAGGACACTGGCTGTGAGCTGTGTGAGCGTTTTCCCATGAGAACACTCCGTTCCTGCCTGACGCTCTTCTCGAGGGGAGAGACGTCTACACCTGTGCCCGGAGGATCTGGTCCTGCTCGTGCTGAGGCCGAGCGGCGGCTGCATTCTTGGGGGTCGCAGGTGGAGCTCGCCGCTAAGTTTGAAAGAGGTGTCACGGTCTCTCAACCTCAAGCGGCGGCTGGCGGGGATGAGCTTCTGGATGACGATGATGCCATCTCCTTGACATCATCGGATCCAGGAGCGAGTGCTCTTCTGGCTGAGAGCCCCCGAGAGCAGGAGATGGCTTTGGAAGAGGGAGAAGTGACTGAGGTTGCTTCTTTCCCTTCCAAGCCTCCCTGTCCAGCATATGTGGAATTATTGGAGGTTGTGGAACGCGCTGCAGGCAGGCTGCAGCTGCCGTGGCAGCGCGTCAGGAAAGAGCCCGTTCGTGGCAGATTGGACGAACGGTTTCTCTCCGACCACAACCCTATAATTCCTGCGAGCCTTCCATTCCTTCCCGACCTACATGTTGAGGTGGGGAAGGCATGGAAGAACCCATACTCGGCTAGGATTCATTTGCATCAGCGGGGTAATTTCGCTGATGTGGAGGAATTGGGCCAGCATGGGTATGTGTCGATGCCCCCTATTGACGAGACGTTTGCTAACTATCTCGTCACGGGTAGCGCTCCGGTTCTGCCGTCCAAACCCCTTAAGATGACATCTCGTTTGAACGGCAGAGCATATGCTGCTGCGGGCCAGGCTGGTGCTGCTTTGCACACTATGGCAGTGTTGCAAGCGTACCAGGCTGACCTGCTGAAGGACCTGGATCAGGGGCAGGGTTTGTCCCCTGATGCGGTGGCTGAGCTGCGCCAAACCACGGATTTGGCTCTCCGTGCCACTAAGCAAACAGCCGCCTCGATTGGGAGATCGATGGCGGCTATGGTGGCTACGGAGAGGCACCTTTGGTTGACCATGGCGGACATCGGGGAGAAAGAGAAGGGCTCTCTCCTCGATGCCCCGGTCTCGCCATCTGAACTTTTCGGCGGTTCCGTTGAGACGGTCGTTGGAAAGTTTAGGGAGGCGAGGGCGCGCTCAGCAGCGTTTAAGAGTTTTATACCGCTCAGGTCCGATTCTGGGCCCAGACAACCGGGAGGCTCTGGTCCGCCTCGAGCCGAGGCTCAGAGGCAGGGTCAGAGATCCAGCGTCGCCACTCGAGCACCTCCTCCACCTCGGAGTAAGTCTCAGAAGCGGCGGGATGCGAAGAAAAGGAGAGGTGATCTGAGGGAGGTGATCAATCGGCGGCGTGATCAACGCCGCTGATTGCTCTCCTCTCTGGGCGAGGGAAGATTTGGTACTTTCCTTCGCCCCTTTTCTTCGTCCTCCCGGGATATGTTTTTAATTCTAATCTGTGCATGTTCAGGATAACACCTTGGAACAGTCAGGCCGGTGGCCGGCCCATGATGAAACTTTTTCTGAAGGCCCGCCTTCTGGCTTGATAGTGAAAAGGTCCGTAGGCTTATGGAACCGGGGATATCATTCTTCTATGATGAAAGAACGTGGAAGGAATCTCTGGTCTTCAAGCCGTGGGAAGGTAAGACAAGGTCTGATTTAATCGCTTAAATGTTCGACCTTGTTTTTATTCCTGTATTGTTTCCTGAACGTGTAACAGTAAATATGTAATAGGGGTTTTTTGGGCAAAATCTGGAGTGTTGAGACTGACTGAGCGAGCCACAGAATGGCTGCTGTTCAGTTTTCTCTCTGTATGTTCTGCCGTTCGACTGTTGTCAGTATAGTTTGAGCTGGCGCTCATCACTTCAGTTTATGCGTTTGTGGCGATCCTAACTGGCCGCCCAGCGCGATGGCTGTGATCTTTGCTGTATTTCTTATCTGAAATTTCTAGGTAGAGATCAGGCTTATTATAGCGCCTGTTATTTTGAATAGGCCTGTATGTTTTTGGCCAGGCTAGAACTAAGTGTATGTATGGTGTATGCATAAAATTTTTCCCATATGTATTTTAGTTTTTGGCCTTCTCCTGAGGGAGTGGCTGAATTTTTTGCCCAGATTATCCCATTGCTTATGTAGGTGCAACGATGAGTGTAACAGCTAGGTTTTTAGACTGCTCTGTTAGACACCTGATGCTGTTTCTCAGGTGGTAGGCCCTTATCTTTGCGTAGATAAGTTTATGCTATTAATGTTGCTAGGCCCCACTCTCTAGAACAGAGAGAAAAAAAAAAATATATATATATATTTTCTTCCGAGCCACTTGATATTTTCAAGTTTGAGTTGACTATGCCAGCATTTTGGCTCTGTCCTCTAAGGCTTGGAACAGATTTGAGAATCTGTAGCAATGATTTTATTTTTTCTCTCTGTCAAATGGCATGTATTTCAATAGTTTCCTTTGAGTTCTAGATGGTTGCCCTACATTTGGTATGTGAGCTTGATATGCTGCCACAGGTTGGCACCCGCTCATGATAGTAGGCCTTCTTGAAAGCGGCCTCTATGTAAGTGCTGGTGAATCCTTTCCCCAGTGTTACTGAGTGCATCACCTGTTGGATTGCATACTCAGGGTAGCTAGATCACTTTTTGAGAAAAGTTAGTATCTGTCAGCTCCCTTTTCAGTTATCTGTTTTTCAGCTATATTGCATATAACGGTGATTGTAGGCTAGACTGTTCAGCCTCCTTCTAGTTAGCAATAGTTTTATACTGCTGTGTAATAGATTTCAGTCTGCTCACATACTGTTTTTGGTTTTTACACTGCTTCAGGCCCTGCAGCATGTTTGTTTGAGGTAGCAGGCTCAACTAGCCTCCCTTAAGCCATGTTGGTTGTGTATGGTTCCCTTTAGTCACAGAACTTAGGGTACTTTGCCTGTTTGGAAAGTGTAGCCTAGCACAGGTAGCAGTTAGCTTCCCGTAGTTAATTGGGTTTGAGCTGGTTCCCTGTAGCTTGGTTCCCTGGAAATTCACGAACTGAAGCCACGTGTCATTGAATCGGCAGGCACCTTCAGGCCTCCTTTTTAGTTTTCATGTTGGCACAGATTGTGTTTTTCTGTGCGGCTCTGGATGAGATGTCAGTAGTGAAACCTTACTGAGGTTTGGTTTAACCTATTGTTGCCTCTGAGTCGATTATTCTAGTTGAGCTAAGAGCCACCTAGCGCTTAGGCTGGATCTGTGTGCTCCTGGAAACGGCCACGAGACTTACGCCGTGTGTCCTGAAGGATGCTAAGCCTGCGGGCCGCCTTTATTGGACATACTGGTGTTTGTTTTGGGTGTATTTCTCTCTGAGAACTAGTCATATACACTTTCGCTGGCCAGGGGCCCAAGTGGTAGATTCAACCCCCTCTTTTGCGGGTTGTTTACCTGGCTTGGGACCTAAACACTACCACGAGCTGATGCCACGTGTTTGTTGAGGTTATAGGCCTTCCAGGCCTTCCTTAATACGTGTTGGCGTACGCTGTACTCCTCTTGTTTAAAGAGTAAAAAGTGTTTTTTACTGAGTACACTGCTTGTCGGATTGTGTTGGGTGGATTATTAAGGAGCACTGTGCAGCTTTCCCATGGCTGCCATGGAAGTTTTCTGTCTCTGTACGTTAGACAGGTGTTCAGAAAGGCGTTTTACTAAAACAGGTCGTTTCTGGAGTGTACTTCTGTTGTCATGGTGTAAGTCCCTCCCGGGCCTCCATGATTATGTGCTCTTGGCATAGTCTACCTGTTAGGTGAGCTCTGCGCTTCCCCCTTGGGGTTGGTTTTGGTAATAGTGCTTAGCTCCCTAAGCTGGTTATGATGGTTAGGCCTTCATCAGGCCCCATCTTAAGAATCAGCCCTAGGCTGGTTTGTGCTCCCCTTTCAGGGTTTTCAGCACACAGCCGCCTCAGTGCGTTAATTAAGCACTGGGTAGATCCTAGGTGAGCGGATTATCTCCCCTCGATATGAGGGTTCATAGCATTTAGCTGAGTTCTGCTCTCCAGGATGCCCGTCTCTACGCGTGGGTCTGAGCTGGTTTCTGCCTTTCTGCAGTCACTCTTACCTATTTTCTTCTTCAAGAATGCATTCTAGAGGCTCTGTATTCAGACAGGGTTGGCCTGGACTAAGTCTGTTCCCATAGAAGACCAGGTCGGCCTCCCTGGTGGCAATGAGGGTGACCCCGTTCCCCTCAAGAGTGGCTGGCCGAGGTTCCCTTTGGTTCCTTGGCCACATTCCCTTAAAGGGACCACTTTTTCCCTCAGGAAAGTGGGTCCCGGACGCCTTAGCGATTTATTTAGGCTCTATTTGTTGAAAGAAAAAGGTAGTAGTCTTTTGGAAGTTCAGCTTGGGCTGTTGGCCAAAGGGAATGCTGTCACTGACAGCCTGGTGTGACCCGAGGGGGAGTTGCTGGCAGTTTGAGAACTGCCTTGAGGTCTTTGCCTCAGCCATATTTTTTGGCAGGCACTCTCCTTAATCATGGCGGCGTTGGTATATCGTTCCCCAAAGCGTGGCAACGCAGAGTTGAGTTCCCTTCGAAAGGGAACGTCTCAGGTTACGTATGTAACCATAGTTCCCTGAGAACAGGGAACGAGACTCTGCGTTCCTTTGCCATGCTTCAGGCGGCCTGCTGGGCAGTCCCTTCAAGACGATGGATAATGACTGCTCCCGCGGGCGCGCTTTTATACATCCGGGTCGCGCCCCTATGACGTCATAGGCTGTCGCCGGCCAATGAGCATTGGCGTTGTTGGATAGTTGGTTTTTCAGACACCGAGTCACGTGTGACGTTCCCCAAAGCGTGGCAACGCAGAGTCTCGTTCCCTGTCGACTTAAGCTAAACAACTTTAAATTACTTTTTTTCCCACGTTAATCTACATTCCATACACCATAATGACAAAACAAAAAACAGATGTGACAATTTCGCAAATTTATTAAAAATAAAAAATAAGTACTGCATAAGTATTAGTACCCTTTTTCTGACTGGGACACTTAAAATTTAGCTCGAGCATTCTAGTTTTGTTTGTAGATGTTTTCAAGTGGAGTTAACCTGTGGCAAATTCAATTGAAACGGTACATTTGGAAAATCACAGACCTCAAAATGCATATCAGAGCAAAAACCAAGCTATGAGGTCAGAAGAACTGACAGAAGAAGGTTCACCTTCCAACAGGACAATGACCTGAAGACAATGCAATAAAGGCTAATGGACATCTCTGTGAATGTTAGAGCCTGGGCTTGATCCCAATTGAACATCTTGAGAAGATGTCTGTCCATCAACCACCCCATCCAACCTGACAGAGCTTGAGAGGATCTGAGGAGAAGAGTGGCTGAAAATCGCCAAATGCAGACGTGCAAAGCTTGTCACGTAATACCCCAAAAGAGGTTGTAAAGGTGCTTCAACTAAATATTGAGTTATGGGTACAAATACTTATGCAATGTCCTCATTTCAGTTTTTCCTTTTTAATAAATCTGCAAAGTTGTTAAAAGTTTCTTTTACCTCCACTGGAAGTCTTGTTAAAGCAATGTCACCATAATTCATCAGAATAAATGAAAAACTACTGCCTGAAATTAAAACCACTTGAAACGATGTTTCCTGAAAAGATTGAAAAAAACATAATTAGTATAAACTTAGTGTTTACTCTATCTGGGCATTACTAACAGACCTCATTTTTATTTTTACTGTTTTCATTTATCACTCATTTTGTGTACCAATGTGTTCAATAAAGTATTTTATAATTTAACTGAATAATAATTCATTAAATTGTGGATGAAAACATTCACATTTCAGAAGTATAACAAATTTACTGTGTTTGTCAAGGCATAGTAAGGGACTTTATCCCACGTTGCAACAAAGACCCAGGAAGCGCTGAAGGTCAGATTAGGGAAATGATTTTTTATATCCAGAGTGGCGCGTGTGAGAACACTTCCATTAGTGTACTGATGATATGAAACCACTCCTCTCGCACGGTTGTCAAGGTCGGTCCAGAGACCAGCAATTATATCTTGGCCTCCATAAGGAAAGGAGTAGGGAACATACTGTGATGAAGACTGGTTGAATGTGAGGTGTCCGTTATTATTCACCTGAAACATGAGAAATATTGTTTCACTGATCACAGATGAGTTTCTAAAGCATTCACCAATCACAGTTAGTGATTTAGTTGGAATCAAAATCTTACATAAATCTGCTGGTATGTGCGGCCAAAGAACAGAAATGGTCTCAACAGCTGAACAACCGAGGAGCTTCCATCATCAGCAGCAGGATTTATTGTGTCTCCCGCTGCTGAGTTGAATGGGTAGAATACTGGTGCTGCCAAAAGAATGAACAAAAAACATTTCTGTTCACTGATGTTATGGGGCTCATGTTTGAATCTGGTTGTGATTAGTGGGACGATGATGCAGAATAAAAAGTGCACCAGGTAAGTGGGAAACTTCTAGTGTCCCTTTGTGTGTGTGTGTGTGTGTGTGTGTGTGTATGTGTGTGTAGATATGTGTAGTTGTACATGATGGTCTGAACAGGAACTAGTTTCTTTTGCATCTGCAAATTTAAACAGTGTTTTATCTACAGTCTTTGTCTACAAACACAAACACACCCCTACTGAATTTTCATGATACATCAAAACTTCAGCAGTCAGTAGAAGGCGTTGAAAACTACATTACCTGCCACGGTTGTGTTTGGAGTGACAGTAGCATTGCTAATGTTCCTAACATCTGTAAAACATTTAATGTATATTAATTAATAAACAGATAAAAATATAAATTACATATGTACTAAATTCACATGTAAATGTATTTACTTCCACAGTATGTTAAAAACAGACAGATGGTCTAACAAACTCACAGATGTAATACATTACTCAAACACATAGTATATGGGTGAAAGCACAATATGCTTACCTGCACAGTATGTCAAATAGCAATTAACTGGGCGAACAAACTCATAGACGTAGTAATTGCCTGGGCAGGCTTTCACCTTAATGGGATTGGATTGGAAAAAGCAGCAGTCACTCATCCAGTGACCGCAGACTCCTCGGGTGACCACTCCATCTTCAATTTGTGGGTGTTTTCCGTTCAGCCACAGTGGGGCATGAGTGCCACAGCTTAGCTTTTCAACACATGTGTCTGGCATCTGAACGCTCTGACCCTGAATGAAGAGACGGTACCAGCCTTTCCAGGTGACATCAGTGTCACACATTACTTTAGAGACAAGTTGATTGTAATATGATAATTGTAATTGATTGTTGGTGGCTCTCCAGGAATCATCCAGCACAGTGTAGTTATAGCAGGGGTCTGTGAGAACACAAAAATAAAAAAAACAATTAGAAAATTAAATAATTGAAATGACTTTATATTATACACTTGTCACAAAATTTGCATGTGTTTGTAAGTATTATCAATTTAAAACACTCAAGCGTTTCTAAACAATTCAAATGCAAGAAGAGGCAAAAGAGCGATCATGTGCTGTTTTCTGTGCACACACAGGCGCTTTTCAGACTCTTTGCGCTTGAACGGACACATACACACACAAAACATTTCTGTACCAAACTTTATTTGTAACTGTTTAATAGTATTTATGTTTAAATTTGTGTATTCTTATTTTTATTGTCTGTTCACTTGTCTTTAATAATAATATACCCAGGGCTTTACCTTCAAATGTTGTTGATCCAGATGTTGTTAATGGCATTGTTGTTGGTGCAGATGTTGTTGTCGGTGCAGATGTTGTTGTCGGTGCAGATGTTGTTGTCGGTGCAGATGTTGTCAGTGCAGATATTGTTGTCGGTGCAGATGTTGTTGTCTGTGCAGATGTTGTTGGCGAAGGTGTTGCCCTGGCTGTTATAGAGGAAGAGAGTTGGTTAAATTCAGAAAAAGACGATTCCAAAATTAGTTTATTTTCATTGTCTTTGCCACATCAAGACTGATAATGAAACAGGAACAAATCCTTACTCAGTGACAGGACTGGTATGAACACCAGCAGAAGCTGTGAAACCAGTGATAATGTCATGATGAGGAAGTCTGATAAAACCAGAATGTTTTCTGTAACCAGAGAACATTATTAGAGCATCATGCACTTTTATAAAAACATTTAAACCAATGTCAGTCTAAATATCTCTCAATAAAAAACATTATTAGAAATCAGATCATTCAATCAAATCTGACTGTCTTTTACATCCATTCAAAAACAGCTGATATTCAATATCAAATTATGGTAGCACTTTTTTTTTGAAGTCCTGTTTTGCACGAACAAACTAAGTACTTAAAGGGATAGTTCACCCAAAAATGAAAATTTGATGTTTATCTGCTTACCCCCAGTGCATCCAATATGTAGAGGACTTTTTTTCTTCAGTCGAACGCAAATTATGATTTTTAACTGCAACCGCTGCCGTCTGTCAGTCAAATAATAGCAGTAGATGGGAACTTCAACTATAACAGTAAATAAAACTTGCTTAGACAAATCAAAATTAAAACCTGCGGCTCGTGACGACACATTAATGTCCTAAGACACGAAACGATCGGTTTGTGCGAGAAACCGAACATTATTTATATAATTTTTACCTCTAATACACCACTATGTCCAACTTCGTTCAGCTTCCTGTTAGTGAGGTCAAAAAACGCGTTGTGATGACGGAAGTGATGTCTCGCCCATATACTTCAATGAGCGCGAGACATCACTTCCGTTGTCAGAGCGCGATCTGACCTCACTCACCGGAAGCTGAACGAAGTTGGACATAGTGGTGTATTAGAGGTAAAAAAATATATAAATACTGTTCGGTTTCTCGCACAAACCGATCGTTTCGTGTCTTAGGACATCAATGTGCCGTCACGAGCCGCAGGGTTTAATTTGGAATTGTCTATGGAAGTTTTTTCGACTCTTATTGTTCAAGTTCCCAATCACTGCTATTATTTGACTGACAGACGGCAGCGGTTGCAGTTAAAAATCATAATTTGCATTCAACTGAAGAAAAAAAGTCCTCTACATCTTGGATGCACTGGGGGTAAGCAGATAAACATCAAATTTTCATTTTTGGGTGAACTATCCCTTTAATGTAGTAAAAGACACTAACTGGGTAACAACTAGGTACTAACCCTGATCCTACCCCTAAATCTTAACTTTGCCCATGTAGTGTACACTACTCAGTACTTTTGTGGGTAAGTACACTGTAAGAACATTGAAAGTGCATGCACTGTAAAATAAAGTGCAACCCAAATAATTATTAAATTATCAAACATTTTTCTACTATGTGTTTACCTTACATACTGTGCACATACATACAGTCAAACCAAAAATTATTCAGACATTTTTGATATTTTTGATATTTGTTTTCTAGTGAGAGCAGGACACTATAATTCATTTATGTAAGTGAGAATAGCAAAATAAAGTAAACTGTGACATATAATACCCAAAAATTCTTCATACAGTGGACTACCAGTAAAACTGATAAACATTTGGAACCAAAAATTATTCAGACACTTTGACCTGACCATGTTTTGCTTAAGTGTTATCTGACATAATTAAGATAATTTTTCTTCTGACACAGTTTAACTCTGAGATCTTTTATTACCATTTTTTAAACTACAGTGAATAAACTGTATTAATGAATGACATGTTCAAGGTGTCTGAATACATTTTGGTTTGACTGTACATACTGTGCATTCAGTGCATTACACTGTATATACTATTGTAAATATGTATCTTAATTTGCAACGCAAAGTATATAGTAATATACTTTGGATCTTGTAAGGATAAATAATCTAATTTGAGAATATAGTTAGTGGAACTTAACTTGGAAGAGAAATATTTGACTTACCTCAGACTGCTTCTGCTGCTGCTCTTGCACCTGATCTGATATGGATCAGCAGGATGTTTCACTGATTTTAAATGTGACCCGAACCTGTTTTAGGAGTAAACAAACAAACGCTGATCAGGAAACAGTGATCAAATGACTGAATGCATGTAATTGCTAACAACGAATGTTTGTTGACAGGATGCCAGCAAAGAAGTCATTATGTCAGGAGGACAGCTGTTTTCACTTTTGTATTGTAATTGTGTCAAAATACAATGAACTTAGGTGCCATAAAATTATTTTTTAAAAATGGTAACCATTTATTAAGATGTTTATGTTTCAGTTGATTTTACATACAGAAACAGGCAAAAAAAAATGCATTGCGACATCAAATGTTAGCAGTACAAAAATGGTGTCTTGCTCAAAGTCAAGGTTTATGTAAAACTTGTAAAACCATTATGAATTTCTTTAATAATTTGTTTAAAAAAGTATGTACACATCATTGAAGTATTTATTGTGATGCCTTTAATTAATGCTCTATTACATAAGACATTATTAAATCTGTATTATGGTAAAAACATTAGTGTAAAACAATGACCCTTTCATTTAAATCATCTTAAATTACAGGCAGCACAACAAATACTTCTATGGTGTAATGCTAAGAAAAAGTTGTAATGGGCCAAAAACAGGCCTTATTTCAGCAAAACAAGATAATATATTTTTATACAGTATGGGTCACATTTAACACACACACAAAAAAATATTTTATTAAAATCTACAGTATATAAGCTAACAATTAGATATGAAATATTATTTTTTTCATTTTAGTCAACCATTTTTACCCCATTTTACTTTTAGTTTATTTTTAATGCTTTTTTTTATTTTCTTTACCATAATACAGTATTTTTAAATGAAAATAATTAATACAATTAAATATTAAAATCAGCATGCATTAAAGGCAGTGCATCAAACACCACCATCATCATATGCACAATCTACAGTGAGATAATTATTTCATATTATGGAAATTTTGGAGGGAATGTGTTCAAGTGTTATCAAGCAAAAAAACTAAATATTATGTGGCCCGTGCTCTCAAAATGAGTCAGAATGTGCACAGGGCTAAACAAGTGAAAAATATAAATTTTGGTCGAATTTGAGGTTTTAACAAAAATGAGTTCATTAAGCCCTCATGAATATTCATTGCGAATTCTCGATGGCATGAGTCTGAACTAATGAAATGTGATTTTCAAACTCATGGTGATGTAAATAAAACGATCTTACGCGTGCTGACTGACAGTTTCGAAGCCCATTATAGCAGTTTTTTTTTTTTTTTAAATAAAGAAAAAAGAAAAGAAAAAAAGATGTTTGGTTAACTGATGGGGTAAAACCAAAAGAAAAATCTGATGTGTAACATTATATTACATCCGTGCGATACAGAAGGTCTTAAAATATAGGCTGTCTTTTCCATTAATGTTAATCAAACAATTGTGGAATTATAAGAAAAAAGTTGAATATACATTTCTTCCTATAGATATGGGTTTTGACTTGGTTTGTGCCAAATTTGGTGTTATTACCAGGGATTTTAAGGTATGGTTGCTGGTGATTTTGTTGTTTAGTCAGTTTGGTCCTAGTTATATTGACTCATCCATGAGAATTAGATGGAAAACTGATCCCTGGAAAATGCTAATCCATGCAAATGTCACATCAGCTATTTCATTTGAGCTTCCAAACTACAATGTGCTTCTCCACCATTGTTTTGATAGCTCCTGATTACATCAATGTAAATGGACTCTAGCTTATATATATATATATATATATATATATATATATATATATATATATATATATATATAAACTAGCAGCCTAAACTCATCTCCCTGAGCATCTCCCTCATCTACAGTGGGTACGGAAAGTATTCAGACCCCCTTAAATTTTTCACTCTTGTTATATTGCAGCCATTTGCTAAAATCATTTAAGTTCATTTTTTTCCTCATTAATGTACACCCAGCACCCCATATTGACAGAAAAACACAGAATTGTTGACATTTTTGCAGATTTATTAAAAAAGAAAAACTGAAATATCACATGGTCCTAAGTATTCAGACCCTTTGCTGTGACACTCATATATTTTACTCAGGTGCTGTCCATTTCTTCTGATCATCCTTGAGATGATTCTACACCTTCATTTGATGCCAGCTGTGTTTGATTATACTGATTGGACTTAAATAGGAAAGCCACACACCTGTCTATATAAGACCTTACAGCTCACAGTGCATGTCAGAGCAAATGAGAATCATGAGGTCAAATGAACTGCCTGAAGAGCTCAGAGACACAATTGTGGCAAGGTACAGATCTGGCCAAGGTTACAAAAACATTTCTGCTGCACTTAAGGTTCCTAAGAGCACAGTGGCCTCCATAATCCTTAAATGGAAGACGTTTGGGACGACCAGAACCCTTCCTAGAGCTGGCCGTCCGGCCAAACTGAGCTATTGGGGGAGAAGAGCCTTGGTGAGAGAGGTAAAGAAGAACCCAAAGATCACTGTGGCTGAGCTCCAGAGATGCAGTCGGGAGATGGGAGAAAGTTGTAGAAAGTCAACCATCACTGCAGCCCTCCACCAGTCGGGGCTTTATGGCAGAGTGGCCCGTCGGGAGCCTCTCCTCAGTAAAGACACATGAAAGCCTGCATGGAGTTTGCTAAAAAACACCTGAAGGACTCCAAGATGGTGAGAAATAAGATTCTCTGGTCTGATGAGACCAAGATAGACCTTTTTGGCCTTAATTCTAAGCGGTATGTGTGGAAAAAACCAGGCACTGCTCATCACCTGTCCAATACAGTCCCAACAGTGAAGCATGGTGGTGCCAGCATCATGCTGTGGGGGTGTTTTTCAGCTGCAGGGACAGGACGACTGGTTGCAATCGAGGGAAAGATGAATGCGGCCAAGTACAGGGATATCCTGGACGAAAACCTTCTCCAGAGTGCTCTGGACCTCAGACTGGGCAGAAGGTTTACCTTCCAACAAGACAATGACCCTAAGCCGACAGCTAAAATAACGAAGGAGTGGCTTCACAACAACTCCGTGACTGTTCTTGAATGGCCCAGCCAGAGCCCTGAATTAAACCCAATTGAGCATCTCTGGAGAGACCTAAAAATGGCTGTCCATCAACGTTTACCATCCAACCTGACAGAACTGGAGGGGATCTGCAAGGAGGAATGGCAGAGGATCCCCAAATCCAGGTGTGAAGAACTTGTTGCATCTTTCCCAAAAAGACTCATGGCTGTATTAGATCAAAAGGGTGCTTCTAATAATTACTGAGCAAAAGGTCTGAAAACTTAGGACCATGTGATATTTCAGTTTTTCTTTTTTAATAAATCTGCAAAAATGTCAACAATTCTGTGTTTTTGTGTCAATATGGGGTGCTGTGTGTACACTAATGAGGAAAAAAATGAACTTAAATGATTTTAGCAAATGGCTGCAATATAACAAAGAGTGAAAAATTTAAGGGGGTCTGAATACTTTCCGTCCCCACTGTATTTAACAGATTCATTATTAGTCATATAAAGCATTTCCACCAAAACAACAGAGTTACTAGTAAAATGTTTAAAGGACATTTTAGTCATATGAAAGAAAAAAAATAAATATTCCATGCATTCAGGAAAACACATTTTACAACACAATAATTACTTTTAATCTTCCGAGCTACTCTTCCTGTTCCACTTCTTTATTTAAAACATTTACAGTCCAAGTCCAGTCCACTGAAAACTTTGAGTAAATGATGAATGTTCCTTGGCAACTAAAACATATGTTGTATGGAGTTGCACAATTGCCTTTAGACTTCAGCCCAAGTTACTATAGCAACTGCTGCTATTTCATTTGCAAGGTTTTGTGTTAGCATTCTCCTGTTGCTTTCAATATACTGAAGGTTAATTGTTTGATCCCAGCAGGCCGTGGCGCAGACGGATCAAACTAGCCCGGGTTCCTCAGAATGTAAAACTACAAAATATGTCTGCAATGCAGCACATCTGCCTTCATACAGTACATTTGTGAATATTTGGTTTGTGAGTGTTGAAATGCTCTGGGCCTTCACCAGGTGTGAAATTGTATTTAATGATGTGACATTTGCATTGATTAGCATTTTCCATGAATCAGTTTTTCATCTAATTCTCATGGATGAGTCAATAAAACTAGAACCAAATTGACTTTATGAAGATGATTTGAAAATAAACTTGCAATACAGTTTAGAACCACTAGATAGCGCTAAAGAGTCTCCCATTGGAACAGTGGTGTTGATGTTATTTCATCAATAGCATCATTATTTATGTGAAAGATTTGATCATATATTAATTCATGAATGTTTAAACCAGTCAGTCATTCTCATGAAACCTGCGAAGAATATGTCTAAATAAAATATTCAGGCAAAAATCACAAAATAAGTAACTATTACAACCTCAGGAAAATATAATATTTTCGTTTTTTGCACGATAACACAAACACACTCCCTCCAAAATGTCCATAATATGAAATAATTATCTCGCTGTATAGAAAGTAGTGCACATGATGATGATGATGGTGGTGTTTGATGCACTGCCTTTAATGCATGCTGATTTTAATATTTAATTGTAATAATACTTTTATTTTTATTTAAAAATACTGTATTCAAATAAAGAAAATCAGTAATAAAAATAAACTAAAAGTAAAATGGGGTAAAATGCTTGATTTTTATTTTTTTTTTTTTGGTGTTAAATATGACCCATGTATATAAATATATTCTGCTGTTTTCCTGAAATGAGGCCTGTCTTTGGACCATAACAAAATTATTATTATTATTATTTATTTTATTTTTTTTGCATTATGACATATGTAATCATAGAAGTATTTGTTGTGCTGCCTTCAATTTATGCTGATTTAAATAAAATATTTTTGTATTACAATAATGGCTTTATGATAATACATATTTAATAACATTTTATTTAAAAGAGCATAAATTAAAGGCACCACATCAAATACTTCCATGATGCATAAATACTTCTTAAAAATTATCAGTATGTTCAATGTTTTTAAGCTATTCAAATATCCTCAGACTCCAAACAGGACATGAACTAGCTCCTAAAAGAGACTGCAATGATATCAGACCAAAGCTAGCTCAGAAATATATCTGGAAAGACAAGTCCTGCTGGTTAACATAAATGGCAGGACATTTCTCGATTGAAGGAGCGTTTACTGTTGTCATTCTTTATCACTCATAATCACAATTCTTTGCTCTTTCTCACTGTCTTTTCACACTCACAGGCCAAACATCTGTGCTGTGAACAAATATTCATTAATAACTTACAAAGCCAGCTTACATAACATTTAAAGATGTCCTGGCAAGAGCAGAGCACACTTGATAAGTGATAATTCATTTGGACTGCACTCAGTTTCACAGCGTTATTATGTAGTGTTATATTGCACTGTAAGTGATGTACTGTAACTGAAAAGAGGCTAACGTCTAATAAGACAAATTTAAAACCAAAATATTTTACAAGCAGTACAATTCTGCATTTACAAAAAAAGTCTCATAAGAGAGAGAAAAAAAAGAACACAATGTTTGTGACACGATGATTCCATGCAATAAAATACTTGAGGCAGTGGGCTAGAAAGCACTGGATTTTCAGTTGTTTTTTTCCTTTTTACACTGATTCATTATGCACCGATGCTTCATGAAGCAGTGTTTTGAAATCGGCCATCACTTAATAAGTCATTATTTTGTTTTTTTGGCGCACCAAAAAATATTCTAGTCGCTTTATAATATTAATATTGAACCACTGTACTCACATGAACCGATTTGTTTTTAGTACCTTTATGGATCTTGAGAGAGGAAGTGTCATTGCTCCCTATGGAGGCCTCATGGAGCCATCGGATTTCAACTAAAATATCTTAATTTGTGTTCTGAAGATTAACGAAGGTCTTACGGGTGTGGAACGGCATGAGGGCGAGTAATAAATGACAGAATTTTCATTTTTGGGTGAACTAACCATTAAACTATTAAATAATCAATGAATATCAGTTTATTTAATGAATTTGAATATAATTACTGAAGGTTAAAGTTTGCCCACTTTTTCTGAATCCCACTGGCCCACTTTAACTGATTAAGCCAAAGTGGGTCAGTAAAATGTAAATACCTTTCAAGAAAACTAACACATTTTTATACATTTTATTCTTTGCATTTTATTTCCTGTTAACTGTGGTAAAAAACAAAATAGGAACTTCTACAATAATATTTGTTTACATTTAGTGAGCAACCTTATCATTTAGAAAATAAAATCTTATGTCAGAGGGTCTACCTTTAACCATAAAGGGTGTCCTCCTTTGAGGTGTCATTGTGCATCAACCAAAACTATTTTATCATTTAAAGAAATAGTGTCTCTTCAATTAAAGACCACTGTCATGCTCTGAAAGTGTAAACCCATTGAGCGCAGTACTATCAAACGTAAACGGCCCACTTTGCCTGCATTCACCCTATTAAGGACTTTCTTTGGTTAATAATTCAATTAAATTCAATTTCCAATTTAACTAATCTTACTGGATTTTGTCCTGGCAGAGAATTACCAGTACATTTTCAGTTTTTCTTTTTTTACAGTGCAAAATAAACAGTATTGTGTGTGAACATGCTGTAATGCAAAAGCATGGCCCAGTAAACAGAAGGCAGGGTGGGATTTGTGTAAAAAACACTAAAGATCTATTTTAGGACTGGATAAAATACTCAGCTAAACCTCATCTTAAACCTGTCTAGCCTGTATTATTTTTGTCAAAGTATAAAAGCATTTTATCAGGATTTAAAAGCTAAACTGTATTATGAAAAAAAAAAAAATGCATTTATTTTGCTCATTACAAGAGCCTGTATTAAATATAGACTACAGGGGGCGCTATAGCCTTGCCCCATCTGACATTTTATCCCATTGATATGCTCATTCCTTATAGAAATGTATCATAGTAATCATATAGCTTCCACCAAAATACAGTAGCACTGCTGATTTGTTAATCCAATTTATCATGATTTTACAGTAGGCCTAGAAACAAATAGTCTTTTAATCATATTGTAGCACAGCGATCTCCCCAGTTCTCACTTGGTGTGATATCCTACATGTAAATCTGACAACTGACAGACGGGGTGCTGATAATCCATAAGCAAACAGACCTCATGTGGTAAGATTAGAGGAGTAACCGGATAGCATGACAGGGGCTTGTGTTCATGGGTGGAGGATTCATTTAATATGCTGCTGATCTGACTACGGTGTTTATGAGGCTGTATAATGGAGCTAATATAGAACAGTAGATTTGGTTGTGCTAGCATACTACTCTTACTTTTCCTGCTGTATAGCTCTAAAACTATAACATTTTAAATGATTTAATAAGTATTCATATTTGCTACTTGAAATAAAATGTAAAAATGTAAACTGATTTTTTTTTTAATTTTCATAACATGATGTAGACCTACTAAAATAGCTACAACTGAAATAAAATGAATAAAAAATCTATAAACATAAAAAAGAACTAATAAAAATGACAACTTTAACTAAAATGAAATTCAAAACAGAAAACTGTCAAACTATTTAAAAAAAAAACTCTATTAGCATCTTAATGAGACTAAAATAACACTGATATGTTTACTGTGCAGAGAACGCAAATGTTTGCATAGATATCTGGATGATTGGACAATCATATGCCAACATGTGCACACGCTCAAACTGAATCGCATCCAGTTATTTAAAGGTGCCCTAGAATGTTTTTTCACAAGATGTAACATAAGTCTAAGGTGTCCCCTGAATGTGTCTGTGAAGTTTCAGCTCAAAACACCCCATAGATTTTTTTATTACTAATTTTTTTAACTGCCTATTTTGGGGCATCATTAAATATGCACTGATTCAGGCTGCGCGGCCCCTTTAAATCCTCGTGCTCCCCGCTCCCAAGCTCTCAACTATAATACAGTGCATAAACAAAGTTCACACAGCTAATATAACCCTCAAATGGATCTTTACAAAATGTTTGTCATGCATGCTGCATGCATGCGTCGGATCATGTGAGTATATATAGTATTTATTTGGATGTTTACATTTTATCCTGAATGAGTTTGATAGTGCTCTGTGGCTAAAGCTAACATTACACACTGTTGGAGAGATTTATAAAGAATGAAGTTGTTTATGAATTATACAGACTGCAAGTGTTTAAAAATGAAAATAGGAACGGCTCTCTTGTCTCTGCGAATACAGTAATAAACGATGGTAACTTTAACCACATTTAACAGTACATTAGCAACATGCTAACAAAACTTTTAGAAAGACAATTCATAAATATCACTAAAAATATCATGTAATCATGGATCATGTCAGTTATTATTGCTCCATCTGCCATTTTTCGCCATTGTCCTTACTTGCTTACCTAGTCTGATGATTCAGCTGTGCACATTGTCCTGCCCTTGTCTAATGCCTTGAATATGCAAATATTGGGGGTGTACATATTAATGATCCCGACTGTTATGTAACAGTCGGTGTTATGTTGAGATTCGCCTGTTTTTCGGAGGTCTTTTAAACAAATGAGATTTATATAAGGAGGAAACAATGGAGTTTGAGACTCACTGTATGTCATTTCCATGTACTGAACTCTTGTTATTCAACTATGCCAAGGTAAATTCAATTTTCAATTCTAGGGCACCTTTAATATAAATGAAAATAATTATTTTTGTTTGCAATTTCAAGCATTTACATTAGGAATGTGCGCTAAGACTAACCTGACAGTTGTTTAAACCAGGGGCGTTTCCTCCGAGTAGGCAAGTTAGGCAGTGCCTCCTCAAAAATTAGGATGAGAAAATAATCCATATTACATATAAAACAAAACAAATATTACAAATTATGACATTAAAAAGAGCGCAAGTCACGCGTATTTCTTAAGGAACACTGCCCAACAGCGACACCCGCAGGTGAAGTTACACAGAGGAGTCATGCTTTACAGTCTATGGTCTTGCCTCCCTTTCCTCTCATAGGAATCCATATAAAATCAGCAGACCCCCGGCGTGCGGTGGGTTTTGTGGGGGGTAATTGAGAATGAATGGGGGAAAGTCACGTGAGAGGAGGCAATGTCTCCATCGCGCTGTCATTGGATGTAATTGGTTATGATTGGATATGATTGGTTTGTGCGATAAATCCCGCCTCTTGTTGACGTGAGCGTTCCGCGCGTCAGTTTGACCGAACAAATGATGGCGTCAATCGGAAGACTAATTGAAAAGTAAGTAAACAGATCACATTTAGATATCACCGCTTTATGTCACGTCAAAATCAAACTTGAAATGGACTGACAGCATGATGACTGCGGGGTTTTTAGTGCAATCGGCTTGGTGAAATTAAAAATACAATTCGTGTCTGTGACAGACGGTGTTTACGGAGCATGACTGATGATCCAAAATATCCTAGGTTGACGATTAAAAAGAAAAACGCAATACACAAATAAAATATATTGTTTAAATTATTATTGCCTTTAGTTATTATTTTGGAATGAATGTAGAAATGCTTAAAACACTAACTTGATGAGATTGACTTGGTTTGTTAATGTAAAATTACAAAATATAATTTTTTTTTTATGTATTGTAAAGTAATTTTCATTTAACAAGGAAGATGTGTCAACTTTAAGAGTAATGCACATTAATTTACATTAATTCATAAAAAAAAAATGGGCCTCCTCATTTCAGAACACTACTGCATGCCACTGGTTTAAACTGAGGTTGTGTAATGACTGTACTGTACAAAATAAAAATCTGGTCATGTGACAAGTCAGATTAGCATTTCCACTCCTACAAACAGAGCCATCATGTATCACTGGAACATTACAGGGCCCAATTTATAATAATTTTATACATTACAGTGGAATCAATATAAACGTTCTGGATATCCGACTACTTTCAAAATGATTTACAAATATATGTATGTACAGGAATTGTACAATATTATATATATTCTTACTCGTTTTTAAAAAATAAAAATGTCTTTTTAACCCCCTGTGTGTAAAATGTTTGCAGCTTTCTGTCTTTTCCACAAACAAGAATGGGAGATATATATATATATAATATAATGCTAAATGTTGTTTTTACTGCGCTTCTGCTATAAATACCACTTTGGAACTACACTGGTAGTAGTTACTACTACTTTGATCCTCATATGAATTTGATTAACTGATTAAAGAGCTATAGCACGTCATGTGGAGATGTTTAGGAACGGCATTATATCTGATTAATATGGACAAACAGAAAAAATATTTACGATTACTTACCAAAATATGTGGCACAGGTAACTCTTGAGGGCCAAAATCACCGCCATCATATCTAGGCGGTGACATAGGGGACGCTCATGAGCCAAAGCATATTCCGCCATTGCACAGGGCGTCCCAGCTCATCTTGGTGACTGTATGACCAGTCCTCGGCCTGTGCGCCACTCATGGAGAGGAAAGCTGGAGTGGTCGCACAGGACTCAACCGATAAGATACTATTGAAAAATCAAGTAACAAAACAGATGGCTGTTTTAGTAACTGGTTACAGTTGCACTGATAGTTATGGCTAAATCGATCTGATGGATTTGAATATTGGGGGGGTTACCTCCCCCCATCCCCCCCGCAAACTACGCCCCTGGTAAGAACAACCCCCCCTCCTTTCGAGGGAACGCCTCCCAAAACTCGTGCATGAGTATTGGAACACGAGTGTTTACCACCGGCATTCGCTGTGTCGTGTTAGTGGATTCATTATGTCGGACTCACCGCAGGTAACTTATAATCTGCATTTGTTACTACTGTCTCCTGACAAAAACATTGCATGCAGCGCCTGTGGAGTGTGGAAAGTTACTGGAGCGCGCAGCCGCTCTCGTCTCTCACAAGGAACGTCACGGCAGTGATTGACAAGCCAGAGGGCATTTTTTACATTTGGGGAATTCTTCTAATGTTGTTTCATGATTCTATTGGCATATACTGTATATTTGGACATTTGTCAACTCCGTCAATAATTAAGTTTTTTGTTATTATTTTCAAAGAAGTGTCTTATTCTTTTTTTCAATTTATTGTGTAAAAAAAAAAAAAACATCAATGGAACTTGATATTATGTAAGAACATTGTTATATGTGTTTAAAATAAAAGGAGAGGGGAGAATTAAGAAATTTAGGAATTGGATTGTTCATAAAACAGAAGGGAAAAAAACAAAGAATCTATTTCACGACTAGCTCCTTTACTCCTTTTGAACACAAATATTACATAACTGAAGACTTTGTTGTTGGATGAATTAAATTAAATTAAATTAACATGATTTTTAGTGTCTGACAGAGTTGACACAAATTAAGATATAAAGTGATCAAATTTTAATTATTAGAAAACATTTTTTTCATAAAAACATATTCCTTTACATGGTTAATTATCTGAGACCTTTATCTACAAAATATCAATTTTTAATAATGTAGTGTTAGTTTTTATTTTTAACATCTAAAACGTTTTGTCCCTTATTTCAAGAATTAGTGATGTGTACAAAAAAAATCAACATGTATCATTTTGAAATGAACAAAGACATTTGCTTTACTGTTTCAACCCCATCTCTCTTGCTACAAGTGCCATTTGGAAGGCTCAAAAGGTGAAGAATTTAATGTGGAGCGTTTGCTTTGCTGCATCAGGTACGTTTGCAGTGCCTGTGATGTTTTTTGCGGTTGACAAAATGAGATGTTGTTGGTTCTCATCGCATTACTTTCTACGGTATGAATTTTCTTCAAGGACGTTGTTGGATTAGCACTAAACTTATTTTCAAGAATTTGTTGATGTTGACAGAGATGAAGGTTTGACCGATTTCACGTCAAGCACAGGAGCCCTACCTCAAATGCTAAAGAGAGTCCCGTCAAATCCAGGTATTTTGTTTTTGTACAGTAAATGCATTTTCAATGTGAGGATATTTTAGGTGACTTTTTTGGGCAATATAATTTGCAATCCATGTGCTGTCTGTCTATCTTAGGCCTTGACTGTTGTCTTTGTTGGCCTTTAAATTCCTCATGATATACTAACTAGCAGCTTACTACACCATCTGACTGTTTGATAGATATTAGAAATGAATGTATTTTGTTGAGGTCAAAATTTGTTCTTAAATTCTTTGTTCTTTGATTTAATCAGCAGTGGAGATGAACATCGAAGGGGACTCCGACAATGGCCGAGTGCTAACGCTGCTTGGATATGCTGAGTGTGGTAGATTTCATTGCATTTCAGTCTTTACTCATTTTCTTCTTTTACATAAAGGGATAGTTCAACCAAAAATCATTTACTCACCCTCATACTGTTCCAAACCTGTATGAGTTTCTTTTGTTGAACACACAAGAATACGTTCTTAAGAATGTTGGTAACAGGACACTTGATGCTATCCATTGACTTTTATACATTATTTTTATATATATTTTTTACCAACTATGGAAGTCAAAGGTTACCGTCAACTGTCTGGTTACCAGCATTCTTTAAAAATATCTTTTATGTTCAGCATAAGAAAGAAACTCATACAGGTTTGGATCATGAGGGTGAGTAACAACGACTGTAACAATAACATATCCCTTTAAGATATTTTAATAGGCAATGCAAAAGGTCTGATAGTGTTAGTATCACTGATATATTTTGAAAATGTTTCCTCTTTTAAGATCGATATTGAGTTTGGATAACAGATGGAAAGACTTGAGAAGTTGAAAGCTGAAGCTACCCTGGAAAGGAGTAATTTTCTCTTTTAGAGTGGATGGAAGACCAAGCAGATGCTATGTAAGTGTGTCTTTACATACACACACATCTCTTGTTTAATTTATTATAACAAATATTCATTAATATGACTTGACGTGAAGGAGGACAGATGCAGGTAATTGCACATGTCGATCTCTATGTGTTTAGGTTTCTTTAGTGCAAATCTAGAGCTGCTGTAAATACATAATAATGGTAATAATGGTACACAAAGTCTTAATGAAGAAAAAAAAACCTCTTCACTCTTACTAACTTATTTAACCTTAAAAATGCAGGCATTGAGTGTAAAATGAGGAGGTCTAGTCTAGTCTTAAAAAAAAAGAATAAACTTCATGGTTGCAGCAGTTATTTGCCATCCTCTGCGGCTGGCTTGTCAGTAATATTGTGGTTATCACAACAACCCTATTTAGGCTGCTCTTAATCCTACACTTAAACATTTGTTGTATCTCTAATCTGTTTTCATTCATTTTCAGATTAAAAAGTGCTACACAATGATGGTTGTTCTTGCATATCTTCTGCCACTGTTGCCTGGAAGTCGATGCAATGTTAAATCTGAAATTTCATTCCTTCAATTTAATTTTGTACCGGTAAGTTTTACATGGACCGTTATTTTTGTAATGATGTCTTGATGCATTCTAAACTCCTAAAATGTTTTTTTTTTTTTTCTTCCCTTAACTCTAAGCTCAGAGCCAGTATTGCATCCTTCTGCAGCAGTTTTGAGACCGCATCAAAGACCAGACCACAGCCGGAAGTTTGAAGAGCACAACATGACAGTACATCATTACAAGGATTGATAGCGTAACCATTCCTGTGGATGAGGGCCTGATGTGCTGTGGACAATATATTCTAGGTGTGAAACTTGTCCTGTTCACCACAGATTAGTTCGGTGTTCTCTTTCTAAGACTGGAGCATCTAATATTGAAGCGCCACAATCTCTTCTTTTAAAACTGACATTCCTACTTCCCGTGTTGCCTCTTTTGAGGCCCAAATATATTCTATATCAAACACAACTATAGCAGATGTAACGAAGTATTACTTCACAATTAGTACACAATTACATTTTACAATATTTCCATGTGATTTTCATTGCAAACAATTTCAAAATATGTGCCTCAGTGCCTGAACGTTTGTCTGATCTAAAATGTTTCTTTAAATGCATCCAAAAGTATCTGTCTGACTTGAGTTTGTTATGAGAAATGTCATCCATTAGTCTTGTTACTTGTAAGTGATATTAAGTCTCTTCTAGACTTTACCTACCATATATGTTGGTTAGCTAGTCAGATTTCTTAGTAATTTATATAAAAAAAAAAAAATTGTGGTGCAGCCTATTTTGTTTTTTGGTGCACAAAAAATATTCTTGTCACTTCATTAAGGTTGAACAGTGTAGTCACATGAACTGTTTTAAATATGTTTTAAGTAGCTTTCTGGACATTAGAAAGTGTTAATTGTCTTCCTGGCAATGCAGGCTTCACTGAACCATCAAATGTTTTTATTTTCCAAAAGTTTTTCAAACCATTAACTTTTTAGTAACTATGGAACAATCTTCCTAGCATTGTTTGGGAAGCAGACAAACTCTGTCTGTTTAAATCTAGACTAAAAACAATATTAACACATTATCAATTTCTATTTCTGCATCCGTTAAAGGATTGTTAGGCTGCATAAACTATGCCAGCTGGAACCGGGAACACTTCCTATAACACGCAACTTTTTACATCATAAGAAAAATGGCATCTGCGCTTATATTAGTCTCTTTGTTTATTCCGAGGTTTACCAGTCAGCCGGATCCGGTCCGTATCCAGATCAATTTGAGGACCTGCACCTAGACATGACGACAACGCAGCCTTGAAGTGTCAACAGAGATTGTGTCAACTAGACCATCCCCTGTGAAGGCCTCATCGACACGACAGCCAGTGGCACAGATCCTCAATAAATCGACCCATATCAGTGTGATGAATCCACTCTTCAACCAGATGGTACTGGAATAAAATTTTTGAATGTTTGGTTCAAAATCTGACTTCTGACCTGAAATGCTGCCTGAATCATAAATTATGCACTGTTTGTTTGTTGGCCAGAGGAGAGCAAATTAGATAGAATGTAGATAGATACATTATAACAGGACTTCCCATTCAAGTAGTATGCAAGTAAAAGTAAGTAAAATAGTAGGCCTATATCAAATCACTCTGTTATATCTTTCATAAAATAAGTTCTTTATATAAAGTATGGTTAAAAAGCCTGGAACCTAAACCTAAAAAAAAATGTATTGGTGATTGAAAAAGAAAAAAACAACAACATTGTTTTAGTTTTTTTTTTTTTTAAATTACTGTGTGTTATCTACAGAGGGCGCTAGCATACAATATGAATAATTGTTTTTTACATTCAGCGAATAATAGAGTACCTCAGGGATGACGCGTTTTTGCAACCCGGAAGTTAGCGGCGCACGGGTTCCCTCGGTTGAAAGCCTATGGATTTTTCCCATACACTTTTGGAAAAAAGTTTAACAAAGGGTTATGACACTTACCCGTTTTGTCTATCAAGATAATCTTTACAAGTTTAAACAACATAAATACATTTTGAAGCCTAAATAAAGTCGTCAGGTATAAAAAGCTAACAGTAGTCTATAAACGGACTACAGCACACCATGGTCGCGGATCAACGTCGTCACCACCAAGCTTCCTCAAACTGTATTTAAAAAACTTTATTTAAAAACATGCTCGCTGATTATGATCTGTGCTGTGTATGAATACTTATACACTTTTTCAAGAGAAATGCTGTCCAAATGTCCTGTTTATCATGATGACGTCTAAAGTCCCCGCCAAAGGAAGTAGTCCATTTTAGCACTTTGTTAGCAACCGCCGTTTTTAATGGTGCAGGGCAAGCAGTGAAAATTAGAATGGAAGAGATGGAGAAAAGTCCTTTCTGTGCTGGTTTAGAAAGGTATAAACAGAAAATCACAACATATGCTGGATGTGATCTTTATGTTATGAAGATGAGCGACTTTTCCACTGAATTAAAAGACTTTCCTGCCATCCAGGAGGCAGATATAGAGAATGTAAAGCTGCCGTCATGCCGCGTTCAGTTCTAGTCTGGGTTTGTTTATATCGCGCTGCCTTTCTGCTAGTGAAGTTAGGGCAGTATTTTTGATTTTCTGCCGCGATTGTGAAAAATGTAGGCCATTGTAGGTCATTTATGCTAAATCGAGAATTGCAACAGGAGCTCACATCATTGTTCAAAGAAAAAACTGGACGGTGTAATACAATTGTTGCCTTTTATACGTGTAAAAACACATTAAGGGTAGGTTGAGGAGGTGACGGGAAGACACCGTATATCCAATCTAATAATGTCACTGATTTAACCCACTCCCTATCACTCAATAAAATAATCACATAGCTGAGTGTTTTTGAAAGTGTTGTCTTTGTTGTTGAATCGACTTCTGTCAGCTTGTTAAAAATGTATTTATTTGGACATTTTCTACCATATGATGGCTGAAGCAGCAGCGCATGACACTGTTCTCATGGTAAGCAGAACAATTGTGAACGGAATACTACAAAACTGAAGTAAAAACACCAAATTATCATTCAATGTGATAAAATAGCTTCTCTTTCCTGCAAACGATACCATGAAGAATGTGGATATTTAACCAAGTCAAAAACAAATAAGCAGGTATCCATATTCATTTCAGTATCGGCAGACGCAAAACGCTATGATTTGAGCAACCATAAACGACGCAATACATACGAATTTTGAGTTTTTGATAGGAAAAACCAGTCCCTGCCCTCCAGACTCATTCGCGCTGCTGCTGTGACATCATGTGCAAACAACCTATTACACAAAATAACAACACTTCTGCTTCTAGAAAATGTAGAGCAAAGAATGTGCATTGGTTGTATGTTTCTTTTTTATGTTTTTTAATTAATTTATGAAGCCATTATTGTAACATATGCCATTTTTACATTGTGATGCTATGTTTTTTTGTTTTTTTTGCTGGTAATCAGCTTACTTCGTTTTAAATATAAAAGCCTGACAATGTCACTGCTAAATACCTGTAAGTAGGTATTTCACCATGTTTCTGACTGACACGCCACCAACTCGTACAGATCGGAGCTTAAAGAAAATTACGAGCTTCCCACTGGTATTTACGACATTGTGATGACGTTCATGTCGGTTCTGCTCGTAAATACGAGCTTTTCGACATGACTTGAACGCACCATAAGACACAGTGAAGGTTTAAAAAAATCACAAGTGGGTTATAACTAGTGTGTTTTATGTCATAGATCACAACGTGAAAGTGTGTAGAGGCTTTGTTAACCACAGACCTTATTTCAGGCGATTTAGCAAAAACCTATTAAAAAAAAAACATAGACTTTACGGTGTTGGAACCGGAAGTCCTAAAATGCTAACTCGCTTCCGGGTTTTGCCTACGGAAAAAATGCGTCATCCCTGAGGCACTATAATTTCTTTTTGACTGAGGAAAGAAGGGCATTGACATCCTGGATGACATGGGGGTGAGAAGAATTATCAGCACATTTTTATTTGAAAGCGAACTAATCCTTTTAACATTTGTAACGCGTATGTTGAGGTATTGCCCGTCCGCAGATCAGATATTCGCTACTGTAATAATGAATATGAACATTTGTTTTAATAGGCTCACTTTTACACACTTATGGTGTTTAAATTGTAAGAAAAATACAGGGAGAATTCCTATATTAAAATATATAATATTTTCTCTTTAAATCGTATTATTTTCTATAGAGGTTATGCGTCGACGCCACTTTCCCGCCGAATGCGCAGTCTCCCACTGCTGGACTGAGAGTAAAATAACTGCTTCATGACTGAATTTAATAGAGGAAACTGCGAAAACGCGATTAAAACAAACGAATACACTTAAAGGTTGGATTTGAAAGTGTTTCATACAACTAAAAATAAACCTGATCCATGGATAATGATAGGCCTATCCAGTCAGGAATCGTGATTCCTGACATTTCTATGTGTATGATTCGACGCCGGTCGCCGGGGAAATAACGCATTACATAAAGAAAATCTGCATGTGAAAGAGCCTTATATAACTTCAATATAGGTAGGTTTAAATCCGAGTAACGTTAATCACTTATATCATATATATCAATGTCATATTGTCCAGCCCTGGATAGTTTTTGTCGGTGTTTATTTAAAAACACCCAATTATGCATAATATAAAATGGTAAATGTTTAATTGATGATTTGTCAACACAATATATAACAATATAATATACGGTATGATTTTACCTCAAAATCCAACATTTTGACACAAAATGATAACTGCAAATCCATGTTTCTCTGCTGGAGTCGAGTTGTTTCTGTGAATTGCAGTGATCCATTTGCTTCTTTTGTCTGTAGCTTTCGGCAGTCTTTAAATATATACCTCAGGTTTTGTGTCAAAGATATTTGTACATTCAATCACAAAGCTCTTTCCCGTTTTTGATGTGTTTTTATGTGTTTTTCGCTGCATTCACGCTGAAAACCAAATTTGTGATTTACAGCTTTCTACTGGATTTTTCATTAAGCACAACTACAATGGCAGACCCTAGGTATTGAAGGACCAGGGCCAACAGAAGGACCAGGTCCGAGTCAAGGTCCAGGGCCAAGAGAAGGACCAGGGCCGAGTCAAGGTCCAGGGCCAAGAGAAGGACCAGGGACAACTGAAGAAACAGGAGGAAATGAAGGGACACCAGGTTCATTAGGGTGAAGAATTGTATAACAAAATAACATTACAAGATTCTTTACAGCCCCTTAAAACCTGTGTATGATTGGCGCAGTGATTCTAGGTTATATTTTAATATGAAATGGACACGGTGCAACAGTGGTACATTTTTCAACTGCTCTATTCAATTTTTCTACGTCGTGAAACATTTAAAAACATCTACTTATGATTCTGAACGCTTTAGCAAGTCTTCAACGAGCCCAATGGACCCATTTCAGACTTTGTTCCTCGCCATGAGTGGCGCACAGGACGGACGGACGAAGAAATGATTAAGTCGTGTGCGGCCACTCCCAGCTTTGGGTGAAAGGCTTTGTCCCTCCCCATGAGTGGCGCACAGGCCGACACACTCTCAAGGTGACCCATGGCTGCTTCAAAGCCTGGGTCCCTTGGAAATTAGTCACCCCGCTTTTACCAGGACAAGGAACAGTCGCCTTCAAGATGGGCTGGGAAAGTGATATAAAGTGATGGGCCCTATGTCACCGCCTAGATAGGATGGCGGTGATTTTGGCCCTCAAGTTTACGTGTGCTACATGTTGGTGAGTAATTGTAAATACGCTGCCCTAATGTTTGATACAAAGTTTTTTCTGTTTGTTGTTATTAATTATACTAGCTCCCTCATGACCGTTATAATGCAGTTACTGAACATCTCCACTGAGGGTTTGCGTTCCAGTGTAGTTCCAAAGTGGTTTTTGTAGCAGAAGCACAGTAAAAATAACATTTACCATGCTTTTACCACAGTATTGATAGTTTTAATATGATGTTTCTTGTTGTAAACGCACAGTAACCACAACACTTGCCATGCTTTTAATACCTTTAAATGTAAAATCCAAAAAATAAAAATAAAAAATGTAAATCAGTACTTTTTCATATATATATATATATATATATATATATAATCCTATATATTATAAATAATGATATTTTCTTCTTTTTTTTCAGCTTGAAAGATCAAAATGTCCTTTGTACTCAGTCAGCCCATTCTTGTTTCTGGAGAAGTAAAGAGAGAAGACAGAAAGTTGCATATGTATGTGTTGGTTTTAACCCTTCATCTAACATTTTACACACAGGGCGTCAAACAGACATTTGTTGTTTTCTTTAAATTTTTTACAAACTCCATTGCCCAATCAGTAACAACATAGTCTCAAAGTTTATATGATTCACAAGATCTAACAAGTTATTAAGTGTACTTGTGCATAATCCTTCCTGGAAAGTAGTCGGATGTCCAGAAAGTTTAAACCTTTAAAGTTATAAATTGGGCCCTGTCTGTTCATGTTCCAGTGATACATGATGCCTCTGTTTGTAAGAGTGGAAATGCTAATTTGACTTGTCACATGACATAAGATTTTTATTTTGTCCCAATCAGATTATTTACACTGCTGTCATCCATGAGGGAGCAGAGGAGTCCCCGGGTGAATGCCTTCGAACGGATGACTCTTGCCGGGTACCCGGACGAGCTGTCGCTGTCCACCAGGAGGTGACCGAGGGCTATCCAGCACCGCTGCCAGGCTTCGTGGACGAGTTCACATCTGCTGCAGTCGTCCGTGAGGAGCTGGCGCTTTACTTTTACTTTTTTTAATTTTATGATTATTAAAGTAAAAGTTTTTTTTCTTTTAACGTTTCCATGAACCAAGAACTGTTACACTCATCAAATGCTCTCTCCTGAATCAAATAATAAATTAACTTAAAGGTGCCCTAGAACTTTAAAAAAAAAGATGTAATATACATCTAAGGTGTCCCCTGAATGTGTCTGTGAAGTTTCAGCTCAAAATACCACATAGATTTTTTTAAATTAATTTTTTTAACTGCCTATTTTGGGGCATAATTAAAAATGAGCCGATTTCAGGTTGCGGCCCCTTTAAATTGTGCGCTCTCAGCCCCCTCCCGAGCTCTCGACTATCACAGCTTAAACAAAGTTTACACAGCTAATATAACCCTCAAAATGGATCTTTACAAAGTATTCATCATGCATGCATACATCGGATTTTTGTCAGTATTGTATTTATTTGGGTGTTTACATTTGATATTGAATGAGTTTGAGGCTATATGCTCTGTGGCTAATGGCTAATGCTACACTGTTGGAGAGATTTATAAAGAATGAAGATGTGTTTATGAATTATACAGACTGCAAGTGCCTAATAATGAAAATAACGACGGCTCTTGTCTCCGTGAATACAGTAAGAAACGATGCTAACTTTAACCACATTTAACATGCAGCAACATGCTAACGAAACATTTAGAAAAGACAGTTTACAAATATCACTACAAATATCATGTAATCATGGATCATGTTAGTTATTATTGCTCCATCTGCCATTTTTAGCTGTTTTCCTTGCTTGCTTACCTAGTCTGATGATTCAGCTGTGCACAGATCCAGACGTTAATACTGGCTGCCCTTGTGTAATGCCTCGATCATGGGCTGGCATATGCAAATATTGGGGGCGTACACCCCAACTGTTACGTAACAGTCGGTGTTATGTTGATTCGCCTGTTCCTCGGAGGTCATTTAAGCAAATGAGATTTATATAAGGAGGAGGAAACAATGGAGTTTGAGACTCACTGTATGTCATTTCCATGTACTGAACTCTTGTTACTCAACTATGCCAGTATAAATTCAATTTTGAATTCTAGGGCACCTTTAATTATAACTGTCTTCATTTATGTTTCAAGAACAATAGTAATTGAAAATAAAGTAAGTAAAGATGAGTCTTTTATATCAAGGCAAGCTAATAACACATATAAACAAGAATTTCATTTCTTAATTCTTGCCATGTATAACAATTTGTATAACAATTTTACATTGTAGAGGTTATGCCTTGGTTTTTGACCAAGTGATTCTCTTGAAACAAGTGACAGAAGAGTATGTTGTCTTGAAAGAAATCAAGCATCACTGGCAAGGTCTCAAAGCCTTTCTAAAAGATCTTTTAAAACAGGTTGCTGTTGATATGGGTAAAATAGTTTTTGTTCAGTACATTTTAACCTTCATGTTTACTTATAGACAATTATAGGCAGGTGTGGACACTGAGGGCCAGCGTAGCCCATTATTGCTTAAATCATGCAGAACATGGACCTAACCGTCCCTTAAACTACTTAATTTGCATTGTCTGTGTTTCTTGTTTTACTTTTAAACCAGGACTGGAGAACGTCTGACAATGACGACTTCTTCCTCTGGTTGAGAAAAAGCTACACCACATCAGTGATTACATCTTCTGTTCATCAGTTCTACTGTAAGGTACAACTGAACAAACTGTTTAGAAGAACAACAACATGCAGAATTATAAGCGACATGCTTTGGCTGAAGAAGCCTTGGTGGTCATCGGCCTGCTGATTCTAGCAGCATGGGAGTGCAGCTCATTAAATATTAATTAATGCACACACACACACACAGAGGAATGTTTTCAGTCTGACGAGTGAAGCTCTGTGGATGTGGGTGTATAAGTTTAAAGCAACAAATATACAGCTTTGGTTCTTGAGTGTATTTGCGGTTGTGTGTGGGGGAGTGAAAAAAACAGCCTTTGTGACAAAGCCCTAAAAACATGCTAAATAAATCCATCCATACTGCATCCATGCACTCGCTCCTTCACTCTCTTTCTCAAAGAATCACTTGTATCATTGGTTCACAGCCGTCCCACTGGATTGAACTATTGATCGGATGGGAAGTTTGCAGCTCGAACACAATTTTAGAAGATTAACAGCTTAACGTACAAAACAAAAGAAAGAAAAAGAAAGGAAGTAGGATGGATGTTAGATTGTTAAAGCCTTGCCTGCCTAGAGGTTTAGTACTATTTGAAGGTTATTTGGAATATTTGAATTGTATACAGGCCGTGTGTATTTAGAATATATATGTTTGTATGTATTTCTCTCTGTGTGTGTGTGTAAATAGATTTAAGATTTTTTAAGGGCTGTCATATATTTTATATATATAATATAATATAATATAATATAATATAATATAATATAATATAATATAATATAATATAATATAATATAATATAATATAATATAATATAATATAATAGCCGGGAGACGCGTGGTGAGTGAGTGGGTTAAATGTAAATCATGAACACCTGTTTCTAATTTCAGTAATTGGCATGGAGACAGGATAAAACACCAGGAGAAGCAGGAGTGTGGGAGAGAGAGAGGGACTGCTGACTGAGGACGCTGATCGTGACAACAACACAGGAGAGAAGCCCGATTGTGGATTGTGGATTCTGTTGTTGTGCGCTGCACAGACTTTTGTTGATCATTTTTGTTACTTTGAATAAAGCTCAGTCAGCAGTCAAAGCCGACCCTGTCCTCTTCGTTCACTACGAACTTGAACTTAATACACATACTTTTAATGTAATTTTTTAATTTATTTTGTTAATGGATTTGGAAATATGAAATAATTTTTTAATTATCTAAATAAGAAACTAAAAGTGCCAGTAGGTGGTGGTAAATGTCAATGTTTTATGCTGCTTTCACAGGCTCTCAGAATTATGGTTTCCTAGGTAAGAATTGCACATGAACACCCTCCCATTTCAAAACTTGAATGTGATGAGCACGTAATCACAACTTCAGAAGTGGGATTTATCAAATTTCAGATAGCATGTGAAGGTAGTCTAAGACATTAATCGATCAAACAGCTAATTCATTCAGGATTCATGTAAATGTTCCATTGAATCATTTGCTCACTCCATTCAAACGCGGATTCGAAATTCAATGTCGTTGTGTGTTGCTTGAAGACAAACAGCAACATTTTGATGGCAAAATTGAGCAAAAACAGACAATATTGTGTCTAAAATAACACAATATTAACTTCTTATTTATTGAACTATTGTATAATTTTTTTTTTTTTTTGCATTTGGACAAAAAAAGCACTTGCTATTACTTGTGTGATAGCTTGTAAATATGAGACAAAAACTCAAACTGGGGCATTTTTACCCCCATATCTTGAATTTTAGGAGAATTTTAACTACATTCTATGCTCCAAGCAGTGAGTTGTTGCTTTGCATCATATTCATCATTCAACTATGAAATGTCAGATGAACTACATAGGTCAGGGGGTGGGGCAAGTGCATTAAATGCGTTAAATCTTAACGTGTTATTTTTTACCGTAATTAATCTAATTAATGCATTAAATTGAACACCCTGCACACACACATACATATTTTATAATATATATATATATATATATATATATATATATATATATATATATACACACATATACACAGACTAGTATTTTAAGGATTCTCAATAGCTACAGTTTTGTGTCTTAAATTATTATATGTCAAATTAAATTATCTCAAAATTAACCGTTGCAGACTGTGATATGTTTGGTGGAGGCAGCTTCAATACATTTTGGAAAAAAAGCTTAAGCTTAGTTAACTAAAAAAAATTGTACACTAAAAAATGCTGTTGTTTCAACCCATGTTTGGGTCAAATATGGACAAACCCAACCATTGGGTTTAAAATATAATTAAAAAATTTAAAACAACGATTCAGTTTGTCCATATTTCACCCAAACGGGTTGAAACAACACAGCATTTTTTAGAGTGTAATTAAAGTCCAATAACGGTGTGGTCAAGTCAATATAATAAATACTAGTTCATCGTTCGTTGTGTATGAAATATGGTCTAGGGTTTCTTCTCTTTGCACACAGGCAGAATGAATCTGACGATCTATCAAACAAGCCAATTACTGTCATTATCCTCAACTCTCTTCTTCAGAAGCACACTAAACATCGACCACTGCATCGATCAGACGGACATGCTCATCTGGAAAGATTTAGACTCCAGCTCTTAGCATCTTAAAGGAGTATGAAGAGACAGACAGCAATTTTAATTTAATATGACCCTCATGTCATGCATGAAGAAAGTTGAGAAATTACTAGATATATAGATAGATTGATTGAATCTTAGCAACCACACACACAATGCTCTTGCATCAAGTTTCTCTCTTTAATCTCAGCGGTGAAAGAGAGGCTTTGTTTTGTGCATCCACTTTTAACCCAAACAGAGAGTTGAGGGCATCTACTCTAATCCGTCTGCTTCTCTCCTCTTTTAGGCTACTTCTCTCTCTCCAGGCGGATGAGGGTTAGGCAGGTGCATCAGACACAGAGACTCTGTTGTGAGGCCTCTCAGTGATCTATCTATCCTCTCCTTCAGTCTCTCTGCCTCTCTACTCTCTGAACAGGTGCGTACAAAATCCTCTCTCTGGCAGCCAAAACGCACCCCGTGCCAAACATCCCAGACACTCAGATGAAGAAGAAAATATTCTAATTCTTTCCCAGACTGTTGTTCTAGAGTTTCTCACCACACACTGCTAAGACTTGTTTTGCTCTCACAATGTACTAAGAGGAAAATTGGTATCATTCATAATAAAGTCAAAAATAAAGTTTCCAGTTTGAGTCTAAAATGATTTTGCAGTTTGATGTCCATGTGTTGTTGTTAACTGAAACTGAAATGATTAAAATAGCTGTCGTTAATTAAATAAAACATAAATATTAGAAGAAAAACTTAATATATTAAAACTTAAATTAAACAATTTACTGTCTTGGCAACTAAATAAGTTAAGTTGAAGAACCAAAAGAACTAAAACTAAACATCAATCAATCAATCGTTCCATCTATCATTTGTTCATTGCATCCATTATACGTTCCAAATCATTGATTGATCGTCCGTTCATCCATCCATCCATCTTTGTTCCATCTATCCATCATCTACCATTGCTCGTTCATCCATCCTTCCTTCCTTCCATCCATCCTTCCTTCCTTCCTTCCTTCCTTCCTTCCTTCCTTCCTTCCTTCCTTCCTTCCTTCCATCCATCCATCCATCCATCCATCCATCCATCCATCCATCCATCCATCCATCCATCCATCCATCCATCCATCCATCCATCCATCCATCCATCACTGCTTTTGTAATATTTTCAACGTTGTGAAACAAGCTCCCTTACTGAAGAGTGACGCATAATAGACTTGTCACTTATTGACAGGAGGTCATCTTAACCAATCACATTTCATCCCTTGTCACATGACTGCAAGCCTAACGATCACTTTGAAAGAAAGAAGCCGTTGCCATGGCGTCTTCAGAGGTAATGTGTTCTGACTGCAGCACTACGGCTCTATTAGTGAATAATCAAACTGCCATTTTGAATGGGCATTGATGAATAGCTCACACTCCAGCATCTAATCAATCATTCCACACCACGATGCTGTCTGAAGATTGCAGACAAATTGGATTATGTGCCTTAGCCTGAAAACAATTAATGAATTTCACAGTATCTCTTTGGCTTTTTTGATTTTGCATTGAGGCAGCTTCAAAGTCTCCTCTTTTTTCTGCTCTGATCTTTAGTGTCTTTGTTGTTGTTGTGATGAGTCATTGTTAGCCAAAAGCACTACAAAAATCAAACAACTTTCTCATCTACTCAGATAAAACGAGAAGACGCACTGGCCTGCATGCTTTATTAGGAGTCTCTCTGACGTTAATGAAGGACGCATGGATGCATTTATAATGATGAAAAATCCATACGCTCAAATCCATTGCCTTAATGTTTTCACTGGCTGTTTACATGCACCTTTCAATGCAATTAAGTTGGTGTTCATATATACAGAAAACTGATGATTATGTTACAAGTTACCAGAGTAACTTGTAAAACAGCACTGTGGTATAACCATAGCAACTGCAGTCTTTTGTGCGTGAAGGGAAATCACTGCCTCTCAATTTCTCCTGGGAAATGACAGAAAGGTCAAATCATTTTTCTCACCCTTCAATCAAATGAAAATACTCTGCAAACAGCAAATGAGAATATCACAAATACACAGAGGGATTCTCCACGCTCACAATTTAATTTTAGGTTATAGCATCAACGGGCACCACACTTGCAGGCTCTTTTTCAACACCTAGTGAGCTGCCTATGTAGGGAACATTTTACAACTCAAAGGCTATGTGGACATTAAAACATTTAATTATGATGCCTTGTGTGTTTCAAGCTCACTGAAAAGGGAGAGAGATACATGTTGCTGGTTATAAATAAAAATTTTGTTAAATTGCCTATGATCAATAAGAACTGATAAAAATTATTCAGTATAATTAAAAACAGATTTATGCAAATTTATGCTTTTTAGAGTACCATGCTATTAACTTCACAGCACGTTATTGTCAAACTCTAAATCAATTGCTGCAAATTTGAGATTGTTCCAAATCAGAGCTAGACATTTTGGATGCTGTCTTAATGGCATAAATCTTAATGTATATGTATATGTATATGTATATGTATATATATATATGTATATATATATATATATATATACACATACACACACACACACTCACCTAAAGGATTATTAGGAACACCTGTTCAATTTCTCATTAATGCAATTATCTAATCAACCAATCACATGGCAGTTGCTTCACTGTATTTAGGGGTGTGGTCCTGGTCAAGACAATCTCCTAAACTCCAAACTGAATGTCAGAATGGGAAAGAAAGGTGATTTAAGCAATTTTGAGCATGGCATGGTTGTTGGTGCCAGACGGGCCGGTCTGAGTATTTCACAATCTGCTCAGTTACTGGGATTTTCACGCACAACCATTTCTAGGGTTTACAAAGAATGGTGTGAAAAGGGAAAAACATCCAGTATGCGGCAGTCCTGTGGGCGAAAATGCCTTGTTGATGCTAGAGGTCAGAGGAGAATGGACTGATTCAAGCTGATAGAAGAGCAACTTTGACATAACCACTCGTTACAACCCAGGTATGCAGCAAAGCATTTGTGAAGCCACAACACGCACAACCTTGAGGCGGATGGGCTACAACACCAGGTACCACTCATCTCCACTATAAATAGGAAAAGAGGCTACAATTTGCACGAGCTCACCAAAATTGGACAGTTGAAGACTGGAAAAAATGTTGGCTGGTCTGATGAGTCTCGATTTCTGTTGATACATTCAGATGGTGAGTCAGAATTTGGCGTAAACAGAATGAGAACATGGATCCATCATGCCTTGTTACCACTGTGCAGGCTGGTGGTGGTGGTGTAATGGTGTGGGGGATGTTTTCTTGGCACACTTTAGGCCTCATGGTGCCAAATGGGCATCGTTTAAATGCCACGGCCTACCTGAGCATTGTTTCTGACCATGTCCATCCCTTTATCCTCTGATGGCTACTTCCAGCAGGATAATGCACCATGTCACAAAGCTCGAATCATTTCAAATTGGTTTCTTGAACATGACAATGAGTTCACTGTACTAAAATGGCCCCCACAGTCACCAGATCTCAACCCAATAGAGCATCTTTGGGATGTGGTGGAACGGGAGCTTCGTGCCCTGGATGTGCATCCCACAAATCTCCATCAACTATCAATATGGGCCAACATTTCTAAAGAAAGCTTTCAGCACCTTGTTGAATCAATGCCACGTAGAATTAAAGGCAGTTCTGAAGGCGAAAGGGGGTCAAACAATGTATTAGTATGGTGTTCCTAATAATCCTTTAGGTGAGTGTATATACACTTTTTACACATACACGAGGGTCAGTGCATGTGACGCGGATTTTATCATCAGAAGAGTACATGCATACTGGGTTTTTGTTACCGTGCATACTTTGTATGCGCAGGTCGCATATGTGCATTAATTTTTTTGCAGTAATTAGTTTGTCCACAAGGTGGCAACTGTGCCCTGGGGGCGTCGATTCACAAGGTAGTCCAAGAAAAACTACATAAACAGAACAGAACGGAACGCATGCAAGCTACAGCGACGATGGAGGCCTATATAAACGAGAGATTGTGCGAAGAGGTTAGGAAGTACCTTCATTAGTACAACTCTAGCATGAAAGAATACAAAGATGTTTACATGGGTTGTAACTCGTGGCAAGAGATTGCTTAAGACTGTGCATGCATCAAACGCCTGTATACGAGTCAAATGAAGTATACTTTCCAAGAGTGCGCATTCGACTGGGCGTATACACTAGTGTACACATTGAACTAAGTATACCTTAGGGGTTTAGAAGGCAGCGAGGGTTTGGAATAGAGCGACAAATAGAAGTATAGCCGCATTTGCTATTTTCATGTTTCCATGAAAGTCAATAAGAAGCAAATATTCATGCATTCATGTGGCTTTCATACGGGTTTTGAAATCTCAAGTTTTTATTTCCTCCAACGTCAAGTGGTGCAAAAGCATTAACATTATCCTTGAATGCATGTGTGTACAGATCTCAATTATCACTTTTTTTAAAAAAGTTTTCAAGGCACATTTTTATTTTACAAATACCTTTAATTTTGTGAATAAAGAATATGGTGATGTTATTTGACAACCTGAAATAACATTGTCATGACATAAAACAAGTTATTTGAAAAATGAACAGACTTACTGACCTTGACGCACATTTTTGAGAGTCTCAGGGTCAAAAATATTTCAAATATTAATATTTTTAAACAAAAATTTTTTTTTTTGAAGAAGAAGAAATCACAATAAAAGGATTTCAAACTACTTCAGTCAGGTGGGACATTCTAATTCTAGAGAGCATTTGATTGGACATAAAATTGGACGCCCAAGAGTGCAAGATCAATCATCTCAAAGAAAAACTACATTTTAAATCCATATATTTGCATCTAAACATTGGCAGGACTCATTTTTATGAGTACACTAGCTCATATGAACTTGATTTGTATAAGAGTGTGTATGTTCTTGTTGTGTTGAACCAGATCTCAGTTTCTCCTTGACATTCGAGACGCACACACACACAAATCACTTTGCATCTTTGATCCGAGCCTCTTGTTGGCTCATCACGTTTTCCTCCTCAGATCAAAGCGCATGTTGAGAGACTTGGACAGAGTCCATCGCACACAAACAGTCAATAACCATTTCCACCACTTACTCTGCTCTCCAGAATGAAGTGCCAGAAGACACCTGAGCCTTCCAGAACATTCACCTTGAAATAATCTCAACCAAGTCAGGATGAGTTCTCGCTGTAAAGCTGCAAACGGCCTAATGCTAATGATGTCGTTACATTCTTAAAAATAAAGATTATTTATTTGAATCGATGGTTTCATGAAGAACCTTTCCATTCCACAAAAGGCTCTTTATAATGGAAAAAAGGTTCTTCAGATTAATAAAATATTGTTCCACACTAAGGGAAAAAATGGTTCTTTGGGGAATTTTTAACCTTTTGCTCAACCATAAAACAAGCAGAAAAGGCTTATAGACTTTAAATCGAAAGAGATTTGTATAAGGAAGAAACCAAAGCCCTAGAAACCATTTAGAGCAACCTAGCATCTGGGGAGATGAATATTATATTTTCGCAATTTCACAAACATTTGTTTGAGACTGACAATAATGTGTTAACCTTCCACATTACTGCCACAGACAAACAGATACACTCACTGAACAAGGAGGGGTAAACGAGTTAAATGTAATAAATAATTTACATATTTTATTTAAATATAAATATATGAATTCTTATGTCATTATTATACAATTTGTTTTATGATTTTAAACATTCATTGGCCTCTCCTTTTATACATTTTATTAAATACTATATTGTAGGCCTATATTTTATTAAAAAATTTAAAAAAATTTCATTATGAAACATTTTTAAAATAAAATAATTGCTTAATTTTTAACATGTTTATTGGCCTCGTATTTTATTAGACTTTTTTTTAAATATAAAGAGATGTATTTTTATTTCATTATTTTTATTATAAAATATTTTTTTAAATAAAGTAATTGCTTATTTTAAACGTTCATTAGACTCTCCTCTTATACATCTGATTAAATACTATATTGTATTAAAAATATAAAACATTCATTGGCCTTTCCTCTTTTACATTAAATACTATAATGTATATTTTATTAAAAAAATTAAAACATTTTTATTTAATTATTTTTATTAAATAATTAAAAATGTTTTTATAAAATAACTGCTTATTTTTAATGTTTATTATTAAATACTATATTGTAGGCCTATATTTTATTAAAAATATAAAACATTTTTTTCATTAAGAAATATTTTTTAAGTAAAACAATTGCTTAATTTTTAACGTGTTTATTGGCCTCTTATTTTATTAGACATTTTATGAACTTTTTTTTAAATATAAAGATATGTATTTTTATTTCATTATTTTTAATATAAAATATTGTTAAATAAAGTAATTGCTTATTTTAAACATGTTTATTGGCCTCATGTTTTATTAGATATTTTATGTATTATTTAAAATAAATATAAAAATGTGTTATTTTATTATAAAATATTTTTTAATAGAATTGCTTATTTTAAACGTTTATTGGCCTCTCCTCCTATACATTTTATTAAAAATAGCTAATTTTTTTTATTTCATTCTTTTATTTTTTTAAATGCATGCTTATATTAAACATTCATTGGCCTTTCCTCTTGTACATTAAATACTATAATGTATATTTTATTAAAAAATTAAAAAAATTGCATTATTTTACATACGTTTTTATAAAATAACTGCTTATTTTTAACGTTTATTGGCCTCATATTTTATTAGATATTTTGTATTTTTTTTAAATATATATAAAATATGTAATTTATTTCATTTATTTTTTTCTAAATAAAATAATTTATTATTTTAAATGTTCATTGGCCTCTCCTCATACATTTTATTAAATATTATGTTTTATTTCATTCTTTTTATATTTTTTTCAAAATAATTGCTTATTTTAATAGTTCATTGACCTCTCCTCTTTAAATCTCACTGGTTATGAACAGAATTACCAAAGATTTATACAGCGTGATGCAGTCACACTTACTGAGCTGTGCTGAGACCACAGACTGAATATTTCCATGCCATGAATGACCACATCAGACCTAGCAGGACCACTGCAGGGAACTTCGCCTCATCTCAGGAGCCACAACAGATCTGCATACAATCACTCACTCTTTCATCCTGGCATTAAAAGATTAACCACATGCACATTATCATCTGAACAAGGAAAAACAAAGCCTAAAACTACAGTATTATTAAAGAAACTCAGCCTAGAACACTCAATCGATTTTTTAAATTTGTTACTATGGTAACAGGCGAGTTCAGTATTCAACTGAGGTCGATAAAAACAATATTTGGCTTTCTGGCACAGAGAGATGATTTGGCATTTATATTGAAATTCAGCCTGCTCTATCTCTGAAGAAAAAATACAGAGCCAAAAAAAAGCTTGAGTAAGGGATGCAAAAAACAGATTCATGAGAAAACAAAATCCAGTCTCAGAATCTGATTGCAATGTGTGCAATATTATATTTTCTTCACATCTTCACAAGATGAAAATCAATCTCCTACTGCTTTCATGTGATGACTCCACATTTTGGACATTCAATCAAGATTCAAGACTCATTTAAAAGAGGACTGTCCTCCATTTCTCTTACTTCAAGGCCACACCGGCATGTAAAATAACCAGCACTTCAATTCACAACCCATTTTATGATGCATTTCTGAGTTAAACATGATGTTCAACAAGAATTCTGCATTTTTTAACCGTTTCCGACAATGATTTTGAGATTCATCTTCACACTGGTGTCAACTGAAGGACTCATACACAACTATTACAAATGGTAAAATCATTCATTGACTCAATAGAGAAACAAAATCAGGGGCTGTAAATATTTGCACAGGGGGTAAATTGGTCTCATTTCATCATCTGGGAAATATCTTGTGCAAAAGTCTACACCCCCACTGAACTATTGAACCACTGCAGTCACATCGACCGTTTTAACGTTGCCTGTACTACCCTTCTGGACCCTGTAAGTGGTTAAATTGCTGTCTATGGAGGAGTCAGACAGCTCTTGGACGAAGGTCTTTACGGGTGTGGAACGACTTGAGGGTGAGTAATAAATTACTGAAATTTTCGTTTTTGGGTGAACCATCCCTTTAAAAGGTCAGGACTCAAGAGGTGCCAATTAATGTGTGAAAATGATTTCTCATGCTCCCTCCCAACTATTCTTTCACAATTTGAGCCTTATCAATCTTGGCAGTCATCTTGGAATATGGCCATAACGTGTCTTCATGGTTGTTCAAGAAATAAAAAACTACACACTTTGTCAATTAGGCTAAAAGAACCGTTCCCAAACATAACATGCTAGAAACATGATCTCACCAAAATAATGATCCAATCATACTAAGTATCTGCCGCCTTTTTAAATCCAAACAATGGATGGATGGAACGGACCTTGAATTCACACAATAAAGAGACAACTCATTAGTTCACATATAATAACCTGGGCTTTATTGTCTGATTCATGTCTGAATTGTCACATATCTTTTTTTCCACTTATTCAATAATATTTTTTCTTTTTTATATTTTCCATATTTTTTCTTTTTTTGCCTCCATCCAGATCAGACTAGAAAACCCCTGGAGGAGGATGATTCAGTTCAGCCAGTGGACTGGGCATCGGAGATCCGAGCTCCGGACAAGTGTGTACCGCAGCAAACTGCGGTCTTGACCCGGAGCATCCTCTTCACGGAAGAGACCGAGCAGGACATTCCCAAAGGAAGGCACAACCTTTAACTTGTGGTTTTTGTCAGGCCTTGAAGTAGTCCAGAGTCTGCTGGATTAATGCGCTTAGAGAAGGCCAAGGAGATGACGTTCGTTTGGCATCCACCTCTTTAGCTCCTTCTTGGTCTTACATCATAAACCGGAATGATGACTCGGATGCAGCTGTGGTGGGCCGTTGCGTGTGACGTTTAGCAACAAAGAATGAAGTCTTCCATTAAAGAAGCGCAAAAGGCGCTTCACCACAAGAAAACAAAAAACAGAACAGACTGCTAGAAATGCAAAACAAGATACAAAAATAACTCTGTTGTACAAAGAAATAAAAACGGGGACAAACCAAACAATTTCCATCGTATGAAAAAGGAACTGAATTTATACAAAAAGCAGCAATAAAATAAACTTAAAAAGACAAGAACAATCCAAAACAATAGTGCTTAGTTGACCCGGAAGCATTGGAAGCTCCCAAAGTGAAGACTTCATCCCTTGTTTGTCTTATTATTTGGGATGATAAAAATGGAAAATTCATATAACCACCCCCCAAAATTTGCCCTCCCATTGACCCCTGAACCTAAAGGGCATCAGTCCCCCACATGTCCCATCCCTCCCAGAAGAAGAGGGGAAAATGAAAGAAAATAAATAAAAATAAAAATGATTCGGGGGGAAAAAATTTGCATGATACCATTAACATTCAATCCGATTCACAACGTGAACCAGATGAACTTGAAAACGGGGAAATTTAGGAATCGACAGCTACCTAGACACTTACAACACCACAGGAAACAACTGAGGGGCACAGTGTACGAAAAAAAGAGAAAATAACAAACATAAAGAACAAATAATTGTAAACACAGCACAATAAATAGGTAGAACAGCAGGTTTCCTCACCATGCACGATTATTCACACACTCACTTTACCTGACCTCACGATTCACTCACACACTCCCCCTCATTCGCTTTTTCTCTTTTTGATTCCCCAAGTGCAAAACATCACAACTCAACAGTTCTGTATTCAAGTAGCGTATATACAAGGGTGGTGGTGGTGGTGGGCGTCTACAAATATGTAGTTCTGTACATTGAATATTAGCCATATTCTTAATTTACACATCACTTTTCTTAACAGAAACAGCATATGTTAAAAACTCAAAAAGGGGGGTGAAAATAAAGAAAAACGAGAGACGAAATTTTGCGTCACGTTCAGACAGTTGCTGTGGAAACCCGCTGTCCTTTTGCTTCCCCAAACCCAATTGGTGCACAGCACCAGAAGACTGGACTGGGCAGAAAAAGAAAAGAAAGAAAGAAAGAAAGAAAAGCGCGTCGTCCAGTCACTACGTCACCTCCATGGCCACTGTGTTCTCTGCTATACTGTTGAGGGACTGCTTTTCCTGCTCGTGGTTCTCCCTGTAAGCAAACAGGAAACGGATCAATAACCTGGTAAATAATCAAATAAAACCTGGCTAATGTAGCAACATTTCCAACACTGCGTGCATATAAACACGAGAAAGCAGAAAAGCAACAAGAGTTTAGATTCGACTTTTTAAACGTATTCAATAATAAAAGAATCATGCGAGATCTAAACAAATGCGGTCTCGTTTCGAAGGCTGTCGCATTTGTCTGTTGCATGTGTCATCAAGGATGTCTCGTATCTGAAGTAACCATTATAAAATTGACCGTTTTTCCTTGCGAAGCATACACTGTTGTGATTTCTTTATGACTTTGGAATGATATGATTACTTTACTGAAAAGAGACAGCCTCGATGATGTATGTGGCAGACAAACGCGACCTCCGGAGGACGCAGCCTTCGAAATGAGAAACGGTCCCTTTTAAGTCAAGTCAGTTCACTCGGCAGCCGTGTTGGCAGTTCCCCAGGAGTGCAGCTCCATTAAATCTACTAAAATAGGGAAAGATCAAAATCATGATCTTGAAATCTTGCCATGCATCTGCTGCTTTAGCTCAACTACTATGGGCAAACAAGTTCAAGAGTACAAAAAGAAAGTCTGCCATAGTGAGTATTGCCATTTCTCCCATTCATTGTGTTGCAGTGTTTGTAAAAAAATAAAAAAAATTAAATAATAATAATAATACATTCATAAATGGTAAATCTACTTGTCTGCCCCCAGTTTATTAAAATGTAAAGGCATAAAAGTGGCATCATATTTTGATGCAGTCCAAAGCAATTTTTCATGCTTTAAGTGACTGCAGCTGGATTACTACGGTTATAAAAACAAATGCGCAATATTTGCAATACAAAAAGCTAGATTGTTTCAGTAAAAGTAATACAGTAAAAATACAGTAAAAGAAAATAAATAAATGTGTGCTTGTCACTGTTTGCTAAGAATAGCAAAAATGGCAAAAAAAAGTAATCAATATTAACAATATATGCTGGATTGTTACTGTTGTAAAGACATTTGCAAAAAAGACACTGGATTGTTACAATTAGCTTAAAAAATAACAAAAAAAAAAAGTTCAAAATTTCATACTTTTCCAGACTTAAATTTCCAAAACCCTCTAATTTTTCAGACCATATTTAATGGTTCATACGGCATTATTTTCATCTTTATATTTGATAGTACAGTCATCAGTAAATATTTTTATTTTCTCAGTTTTAAAAAAAAAAAAAAAGATTTTCTCTTTGTGACAACATACAGAGCCCTTAAAATAAAAAAATAAAAATAATAATAAATAATAATAATAATAATAAAATATTAATAAATTAGACTTTTGTATACACACACACACAAAAAAAAAGTGTGCTCCAGAAACTATTTGCATGCGTACAGGAATTTTTTGCGTGCTGACACACTACAATTTCTAGTTTTATTTATACTCTAAACTATTTCATTTGTACATCACTGCCATCTTACTATGAAGAAAACGAGAGTATTGATGCACTTGAATTAACAGAGCCATTTGTTCAAAATTTGTCTTTCCTTAGGGTAGTACCTCTAATATCAAGGCCTAAAGTCCAATTTAACGCATCCTCTGTGGCGTTGGAGAAACCATGACACGAAATGGGCTGATGGCACAATACAGCTTTGTGCACTGTCCCATTTGCCAAGTTCAAGGGGTCTATAAAAAACATTGGGAACTGTAAAAAAAATTTGGCTTTCGTTAGGGCAGTACGCCATATTTCAGGTCTTAGGTCTGCTTTAACGCATCCTCTGTGGCGGCCAAGAAACCACATTGCGTAATGGGCTGATGGCGCAATACTGCTGTGTGCATTGTCCTACATGCTAAGTTTACTGGTTTCTCGTGCGCACAAGAAAGTCTGTATATTTTTTTTATTTTTGCACAAGTCCTTTTAAAGGCTCTGTAATACGGTGCTAATAATATTGTGAGAAGAAACCCAAAATGCTTCTAACCTGCATTTTTGCATAATGAAAAAGTAATACATTTATTTTCATTAAATTCCTAATTTTCTATTATAGACAACTAAATAGGGGCAATAGTCTGGAAATGCAAATATTTTTCCATACTTTTCCAAACTATGTAACCCTGTAACAATGAAAAAATGCTCGATTTGCAAAAAAACAAAAAAAAACAAAAAACAAAACAAAGAGGCTAGATTGTATGGAAGCTTGTTTCTGCCACTATATACAAAAACAACAACAACAACTTACAAATCTCACAATTCTGACTTTTTCCCTCAGAATAGCAGGTTATAAACTCGCGATCGAGATTTTAGTTATATTGTATTTTTTTTATTCCATGGCAGAAACAAGCTTCCGTTGGATTTTATTTGCTAAACATTAGTAAAAAAACAAACAAACAAAAAACAAACAAACAAAACATCTGCAAAAAGAAATCGAAAGAACGTAATTCTTTACCCAGTGTTGACTTTGGGGAGCTGACAGTTGCTGGCGGCGGCGAGCTTCAAGGCAGCGGGTGGCACGTTGCTGAGACTTCTGGGAAGGTGACGGGCATTCAGACTGGTGATAGAGGGCGTGGTGACGCTGAGACGTAGGTTGTTGCCGATCAGGACCTGAGAGGTGGAGTTGGCTGTGTTGTTGCCATGGTTACCTATAGGGTTATGGACCGTATGGGCGGTGCTTGTGTTAGAGTTGCTAGTGGAGGAAAGAAAGGCGGGTGGAGCAGCGGTCGACGTTGGTTGGCTAGTGAGGACAGAAGCAGAGGACGTGGCGGAGATGCTCAACCCCTTGTAAACGCCTGTAAAAGAAAAAATTATTCATTTAAAATGTATTTGAGGATGAGCAAATACAAATAATAAAGATTTAGCTTGTGCAAAACAAACCTGAAGCTTGGACGACACCGTTGACTCCACCTCCTACGCCGTCCTCTTTGACCTTCAAGGTCAAAAGCTGGTCAGAGGTCATGAGTGCAGAGGCGGCAAACTGGGCGCTGACTGAGTCCAACGTCTTGGACACAAGAGACTGAGGACACAGCAGCAGATTGTTATAATAACCATCACACTTCCAGACATGAGTGACACTTGTGGGCTCTCCGCTACACACCTGACTGGAGCCCGTGTCATTGGTCTGTTGTTGTATCTGCTCCAGCTGCTGTTTCTGCATAAGGGCCAGCTGCTCTTGGTGCTGCTGATACTGCTCAGCTGTGAACGCTGGGAACGAACACACATGTAAATATTAGACATCTGACATACAGGACCATAACTCCACAGCATTTCTTGCTGAAAGTCAACACAGCTGACTGAGTATTACGTTATTTAGTGTTATGATGTTATTAATACAGAAAAGCTGTTTTTGTGGTGGTAAAAGTCAATACATGAAATATTACAAAGAAAGACGTGTTTAGAAATCATGTGAACTGATGAATTGTGCACAAGGACAAATTCTGCAAATAAGGTTCATTTATATTTCATGTAAACTTTTTTTTTTTAATTATTATTTAAACTGTATCCCTGGAGCACAAAACCAGTCATAAGGGTCAATTTTTTAGAAATTTAAATTTATACATTATCTGAGAGCTGTTAGGATAGGACAATATTTGGCCGAGATGCAACTATTTGAAAATCTGGAATCTGAGGGTGCAAAAATAAATAAAATAAATAAAAAATATAGACAAAAACCCCCTTTAAAGTTGTCCAAAATAAGTCCTTAGCAATGCATATCCACTCACAAAAATAAATTTGATATATTTACGGTAGGAAATTTACAAAATATCATCATGGAACATGATTTTTACTTAATATCCTAATAATTTTTGGCATAAAAAAAAAAAAAATAATTTTGACCCATACATTGTATTGTTGGCTATTGCTACAAATACACCCATGTGACTTATGACTGGTTTTGTGGTCATGGGTCACAATTGTTTTCGCAACCCATTTTACTTTTCACTCAAACTAGATATGAATATCATCAAATAATAATACTAATAATAATAATAATAATAATAATAATAATAATAATAATAATAATACTAATACTAATAATAATAATAATATCAAATCACTATATTTTCTCATAATAATGCAAAAGACATTGCAAACTTGTACTGTTTTCTTCCTTTAGTTACTAAAGTTTACAGTAGTACAAGAAGTTCCCATAAAAGAGGAAAACAAGTGAGCTGCAACAATGTAAATATTAAAAATTGGAGCTGATCACTGGAGTGTAACATAAATATGAAACAGCAGAACAGACTTCATAATTTGCAAGCGCTGTGCTCTCGCCATCATCTGAAAGAGTTTCATTTAACGCTGGACGCATTTAATGAGGTTTCATGAAAAGATGCAGCTGTGCTTCTGATGAACAGTTGCTTCTCCAGGTTTATTGCTTTCCTTTGACAAAGAGGAGCCAACTGTCAACTGATTTGTCCTCATTTAAATATTTTGTAATAAAAAAATTAGTCATTGCTCTAGTGTTGGCAGACATTTATAGACTCTTCAGTAGAGTTAGGAATAGAGCACCAGTTGCATTAAAAAAAAAAAAAAAAAATACTTAAATGGTTTATATAATTGTTTTTGCTTTCTGTCAATGTTGTGGAAACACTGCTAAAACACTTTGAATTGTTCACCTTTATCATATTTTGCTTTAGCTTACATTGAGCATCAGCAAACATTATCAATTATACCAAAGCAGATGTAAACAATTTCAAAAATTAAAGCATTAACTAAATTTCAGTTTAACGTGTTAAAAATATTTACTGTTTATTCGTCATATTTTGGCTAGTGTTACATTATCTGATCATGCTCTTATTCAAACAAATGCTTTGAAAGCATTCAAGCGCCACAAGACGAACAACAACTGTGAATGTGTCTGTGTGACACACACATGACTCGTGTAAGACGCACACCAGTATCGAGTTCTATTTCGTGCTTGAACAAACAACAACACAGAATTAAGCCAAAAACTCAAAGAAAATGAGTTGTGCATCAGATCCACGTCATGTTCGGCAGCGGCATGTCTTAAAGTCACAGCATCCTAATAAACCAGTTGCTGTGATGTCTGTCATTAATGTTAATCAAAGAACAGAGATAACAGAAAATTGTAGCTTTAATAAGGATTAATCTATATTTCATTTATGCAGTGAAGATTGTAAAGTGTTTGATAACTTTATTCAATTGATTCAATCAAGGCCACAGGTAAATATGACATTTATTATGATGGCAATATGTGAAGATTGTTTTAAATTCACTTATATGAGAAGTTATTTTTTTAAAGCCTAAAGTTGAAATTGATAGCTTTCAGTTATTCAGTTATACTGTAATGTTGAATGTCAAATGTAATTTTTTTTTTTTTTTTTTTTTTTAAATATACTGCCTTTAAGTTGTTTTGCTTTAATTTGGAGGGTAACTGAAATTACTACAATATAAAAATATTAAAAAAGCCAATGTTTTTAATTGTGAAAAAATACAGAAATGTGTGATTAATTATTATTTTTAAATATTTTTAAATTGATTTACAGCACTAAAACACATAAAAGGAAAAAGAAAGCGTACTACCCATTGGAAAGGTCCCTATATCGCTCAATTACAACTGAAATCCAAACAGACGTTTTGAGCCATTGTGAGTCTGCGTTCTGACGTACAACCTGGTACTGAGTCTACAACATCAACAGCGGATGAGACTGACAGGGAAAAGAATAAACTGTTGAAAAGTAATTATTTTTGTTGTGTTTTTGCACACAAAGTATTCTAGTCGCTTCATGGACTATTTTAACAATGTCTTTACTACATTTCTGGACCTTGAATGTGCTAATTACATTGCTTTCTCTTGGGGATCTGAAACCTCTCTGATTTCATTAAAGGTGCCATAGAATTTAAAATTGAATTTACCTTGGCATAGTTGAATAACAAGAGTTCAGTACATGGAAATGACATACAGTGAGTCTCAAACACCATTGTTTCCTCCTCCTTAAAAGACCTCTGAAGAACAGGTGAATCTCAACATAACACCGACTGTTACGTAACAGTCATGATTATTAATATGTACGACCCCAATATCTCAAACTCATTCAGAATCAAATGTAAACATCCAAATAAACACTGTACTTGTGCGATTAGACATGCTGCATGACGAACACTTTGTAAAGATCCATTTGAGGGTTATACTAGCTGTGTGAACTTTGTTTATGCACTGTATTATAGTCGAGAGCTCGGGAGGGCATGGAGCGAGAGATTTAAAGGGGCCGCAGCCTGAATTGGTGCATAGTTAATGATGCCCCAAAATATGCAGTTAAAAAAATAATAATAAAATCTATAAAAATCTATGGGGTATTTTGAGCTGAAACTTCACAGACACATTCAGGGGACACCTTAGACTTATATTACATCTTGTGAAAAAACATTCAAGTGCACCTTTAAAAATATTTTAATTTGTGTCCTGAAGATAAACGAAGGTCTTATGGGTATGGAACGATATGAGGGTGAGTAATTAATGACAGAATTTTCATAATTGGGTGAACTAACCCTTTAAAACGTTCCCTACGTCTTTTAGGCAAGCTACAGAGCTGTTAATTTTTGCACATCCCTGCCTAAAAAGGCACTGCCACTGAAGTGCCCAAAATAACATTCCCAAGCATCGCTGCAGCAAACACTGAGCTTTCTCAATTATAGTAATGTCAATCATGCCGTGCATATTTCCAGTTTTCATTAACAGTGATGAATTAAACATGAGCAAACAAACAGTTCCAGCATTTTGTATGCACACTAGTCTGTTTGAGTTCACTTACCTACTGCAGGTGGTCCCATGCCCGCTGTTCTGCCCAGCGTACTGCCACCCGGCCCTGCACCGCCCCTGACCAACCCCCTAAACGGTCTCCGTGACAGCGCATCCCCTGCGCCTGATTGACTGGTTAGTGTCCGTGGTTTAAAGTGCCTCCAGCGGCACGTTTTGATGTTTCGGAGTATTTCCCTCAGGTCTGAATACGTGGTATGAGAGGAAGAGGGTGACGACTGTGATGAAGAGGATGTGTGGGTTGAGGTAACAGTCTGGGAAGTGGTTTCTGTATGGAGAGGAGAAGCAGGTAAAGAGATGTTCGGCTCTGAGTCCAGACTTTGGAATAATCCGTTCAAATCCGAATAGGCCCGGTCCAGAAGAAACCTGAGAAACAGATTAAATTCGATTAAGAAAACACGAAATACAATTCAAGAAGTCCGAACGAGGTATGAACTTGACTCACCTGCCACCCCGCCCCACCCGACGCCGTGCCAACCCGACACAACGGCGAGGAATGGTGAGAGTGGTGAGGGAGTATCGAAACCGTGGGTCACATGATGCTCCTTCTGTTTCCCCAGACCAGGGCCAGTCACCGCTCTGATCCAAACGAGCCTGCAGGAACAACAGAAACCAAACGAGAGTGAACGTGACCTTCAAGACACAGAAAAAAGCAGTAAATGAAGCAGTAAAGGAAATAACATACAGGCAATAAAGGATTGTGACTTGGTTAAAGTATCGTGTACTTATTCGTTAATCATAAAAATTACTTTCATATTCAAGTCAAAGGTATAGCAGCAAATACAGCCTCTAAGTGTCAGTGAGGTTGTTAAAATAGGCTCTGTTCCAATACCTAGAGAGCCGCCAATGTTGGCAACATTTAAAAGGATCATCTATGTGAAGGGATTACTGCGTTCTTGTTTGTTAACTTTAGTGTTTACATGGCTACAACGCACATGGGGATACTCTGAGGTGTAGAACAATAGTGGAGAAGAAAGAGGAACGATGAAAGGATGTGGAACAGAGGAAATGCAAGGTATGAGATTTGAGGTTAGTGTTTGACACCTACAGCGTGATAAACACATCCTGCTTTCCGCCTGAAGGCAAACACTCCATCAGGCTCGTTCTCTTCCTCGGCCTCTGACGACCCAGAGTGTATCTGCACAATGAGAACAGGAAGTCTTTTATGCACTGAATGCATAAACAATGAAGTCTAAAGTTTACAAACCAACACAATAAGATTAGTTTAAATGTAAAGTGCTCAATTTCTGTGCAAACAGTGGTAAAGGTACTTATGGAAGCTCGTTTCTAAAAAATAAAAAAAATAAAATAAAAAAATAAAGGTAATTGTGACTTCTCTCTTTATAAAAAGTCAGAACGGCTAGATATACAGATGCAATTCTGACTTTTTTCCCCCTTACAATTGTGAGTTTATATCTCTCAATTCTGAGAAAAAAAAAAGTCAGGATTGTGAGCTCTGCCCCCAAATTATGCCATTAATTAAGCCAATGTAGGTGTTAAAGTAATTAAACAGCTCCCCTTTAAACTGTGATATATCTAGTCAAGCAAATGCCCCGTGTGTGTACCTGTGAAAAGGGCTCATCATCAGAGCTGGGGAAGTCGTACTGGTTGAGGTCTTTGGGGTTAAACAGGGAGGGGCCAGTATGCAATGGGGCGGATAGAGGCAAGATTTTGGGCTTCTTCTCGTACTTCCTCTTTGTTCTGACCACCTCTGTCTTTTCAGGCTGCAAGAAAGATACATTAACTTACATGTGCCATATTTTCTGGAATATAAGTCACGTTTCTTTGTATAGCGCATTTCCCACAATTAGTTTCAGTCTTGCTTTAAATAAATTTATTTAGGCTTTCCATTTATAATAAATGTTTAAAATTATATTTACATTTTTAATTCCTATTCTGTTCTGAATACTGTTAAATGAAAAGGATTTGTTGTGGAGAGGAACTAAAATACATTTATAATATTTGTAAATGTTTTGTTTTGTTTATTGATATCTTACACTATTTCTGCATGTAAAAAAGTACACCAATGCAACTTGTCTGTTTTTTCCCTTTCTCAACAGTGCAGGTTTGACCTGTTGTGAAGACATGATGTACCCACCTTGGTCTTGTAGTCTTTGAAGTCCATGTGGTCCTGGTGGCGGTACTGACTGCTGCTGGAGAAGGGCATTATGGGAATCTTGTAAACTGGTTTTACCATAGCTAGTGCTTCTGCCATCACCTCTGAACCAAAGTCTGGCATGGTGTTCCTGAAGGGAAAGAGTGGACATTTTTAAGGGATGTAACTGGTCTTTACGTACTGTTTATCTTTTTTGTTCAATATAATTGAGAAGTATATTTACAAGGGATGTCCCGATATATATTTTTGTCAAATGTCTTTGTGCCCCCAATCAGAGTCACTGAACATTGAATATCTACGATACTGAGTCCCGATCCGATACTTGTATTTTCCTAGTGCTTGGTGCACACTATCTCTCTCTCATATATATATCCCTCACACACATTTGAGTCTATTTTCTTTTTAATAGCGGTTGGCAAACCAACTTGACGGCACATACCACCATCTACTGCACGACAGCTGTGTGATACGATCAGTTAAAAAAAAAAAAAAAAAAAGTTTAATCAGCCCCAGTACCGATTAGAGCTTAGATTCTCTGCCCGAGCCCGGACTATAATATGACCCGTCGGGCCCTTGATAAAGTAAGTCACGTGTCATGCGTTAAGTTTCAAGTTTGTTAAGTTTTGTTTTGAAGAAAGATGAATTTCGTTTAGTATAAATTGTATCTTAATTTCAATACATTTTTCATCAACCAATTGCCTGGATTTAATACATAAAAAGCAATATAGCAAACAATATAATAATGACATGGAGGCGCCGGCGCGCCGCGGTCACACTTACACCATTTGAAACTCGTAACACGCTGTCACCGAATTTACAAATGCAAATATTGCTACACACATATTATGTTGAAATAATATGTTGAAGTAACATTTTTAATAATAAATAATCTTTAAGAATATTTGATTGAATGCTGAATGTTGTGCTTGTTCAATTTAATACAATTAAAACTTTAATTATGATAATTAAAAAAATATTTAATGGCCAATTTTTGCTCATTTATTAATAGGATATTATATATATATATATATATATATATATATGAAAAAAATGCACAGCTCTTCCCTGTAGACTAAATGATCTAGCAAAGCAGCACCTGCGTTAAAATAAAAATGTGGCGCCGCCCCTGTTATAACGGCCCACATATTAAAAAAAATGGTCGGGTTTAAATCGGGCTCGGGCTCATAATTATAGCTAACGTGTCGGGCCGGGCCGGGCTTGGACACAACGTGCTTGGGCTCGGGTAGGGTCGGGCTTGATTTGTTGGGCCCGATCTAAGCTCTAGTACCGATCCTTGAGATAAGCATGGGACATCCCTAATAGGGATGTCCCGATCACGTTTTTTTGCCCTCGAGTCCGAGTCCGAGTCATTTGATTTTGAGTATCTGCCGATACCGAGTCCCGATCCGATACTTAATAGCCTACATAAAAAAGAATAAAGAAGAGTGAAAAAACAGATCCAGGAACAGTGCTTTTCAGGTTTTTCAGGTATTCAGTTTTCAAATAGTAATCAAATATAAAATATCACTGCATATTATCTTTACTGTATAAAATAAATAAAGATTAATCATTATTGAAGTTACAAAAACTATTCAGTCAAGAGCAGTGAGTGATTTCTTTGTTTTTTGTTGTTTGATTTAACATTAAATACAGGCAGCAGGAATAGTTGTTTTCCCTTTAAGACATGCACGATCCAGTACATATACTGTTCCACATGCGCTGTCTTTCTCGACTAATATACGTTCACTTATAACCGACTATGTTTGCTAGGATACTCGCTAAGACGGGCATGTTGACATAATTTTTGTATGAATTTGTCCGCCGAACCGCAAGACTTGAAAGAGAACTCAGTATTTGCGCGCTGACTGGAATAAGCGTGTGCGCGCTTTAGATGAGCGCACACAAATCTTCTCACAGCGCGTGCGAGTTCTCTTTCGCGTCTTGTTCTTTAAGGTTTAAATCAGCAAGGCTTAAACGAGTTAGTTTAAATACAGACAGCAACGTGTGCTGTTCAGGTCTCACCTGCGCTCGCACGCTGTTAACACCCGGGTGATGACGGCGTAAATGACTGGACATTACAGCAGAAGGCACTCGCAGTTAACAGTTTACAAAGAGTGACTGTTTTGTCACTGTTTGCTATTTTAAACAAACCATATTAACCAATAGATGCGTCGTCATTCGAGATGGACCGCAGTGCAAGTGCGGTCCGTAGTGGAGAACCGTATGGTTCGATTTTTTTACCGAGAACCGTTGCACCCCTAATACATATATATCCGAGTCCTAATCGGGAGGTAATGTCCGATTCCGATCGAGTCTGAAACCACATGATCGGGCCCGATTTCCGATCATGTGATCGGATCTGGACATCCCTAATCCCTAATATTTATTTATACACACACAAATTACCCAACATATCTCAGTAATTAAAGATGACAAATGAATAATTGAGCTTGACCGTGTGCCCTTTATGAACAAACAAGGTGAACCACAATTGCTCATTTGGCCATATAAAACAAGCCCCTTAATTAGGGTATGCAATGATGCCTAAGCCAATTAAAAATACATGACCCATTCTCATTATGCATGAATGCACACACAGTAAAACACAATTACAAAGCAATTAAGAAGATTCTTGGGTCAAACAGGCTAGGCATATTAAAACGCAAAGCAAAGTTAAGCTCAATCTTGTATATTCATCATGAACTCGACACCACTGATAAAAACGCTCTCTCAGCTCTGAAAGTTCTTCTATGTACCTCTTCTCCACAACCTCCAATGTGAGGTGAAGCAGTTCTCGTTTGCTCTTTTCTCGTTTCTTGATCATCTCCAAGATGGTGACAGCTCGACTCAGGTCCCTTCTTAGTTTGAGCATCTTCTCATAAGACGCCTCATCATTCTTGCGGTTCTGGGGAGTCATGACCGAAACATTAGTACACTTCATATTTACTGAAAGGGATAGTTCACCCAAAAATGAACCAAACAGTTGATGGACCTAATCATTCACCATAGAGCTGTATTTAACATCCACCATTAGGCCCTGGCATAATGAACTATGACATTTTTTTTTTTTTTTTTTTTTCAGTTCAGTGATGCTCAAAACTCAAAACAAATAATGCTAAAGTTTGGTGAGGAGGAAAGACCACACTGAAGGATGATCACCAACTAAATGCTTGATTGTTTAAGGCAAACTCCTGCAAGTCATTATGAGAGTTAAAAAAAATTAAAGAGCTGGCAGAGCTTTAGCTTTATAAAACAAGAACGTTTGTAAATGCATTAAAAGGTTTCCATGGTCATTTAGCTAGTTATTCTAAGCATGCAATAAAATAAAGTATGATATTAAAAGGCTGTCTGGAAGAGTCTGTTGTACTATAAAAACGTACTCAGACAACACAAACTCAAGTCTTCAGTTCAACCCTTATTGCTGGTTAGCACTGATCAGTTAGTAGATATGTTTTTTTGTTTTATTTTTATTAACTACAAAAGTGTGGACTTAAAGTAAAAAAAAACGAAAGTGTCAAATACAGCTCCTTCTAGTGCTTACAGATCGATCAAAGTGACTGTCGTATTGAGTTGCTTTCATCTCTCCAGTCTGTTAGAGGATCAGCATTAAAGGATTAGGAATAAAACATCGATACAGTTACAGCTCTGACTAGGATCTCTCACCTTTCTCGTCTGCATCTTCTCTGTCCTGCGCCTGAAGGCCACGTAGGGGTCATTGGTACTGGATCCATCCCGCTTTTCCTGCTTGATGGTTGGGATGAGGGATCCGTTTTTAGACAGTTTCCTCTTCCTGCTCCAGTACTCAAACACCTCCCTGATCAGATCGTCATCTTCCTTCAGTAATAGCTTCGCTTCCTGTAGGGTCACCAGCTGTGGAATAGAAAATGTAATAATTATTAATAATAATAATAATAATAATAATAATAATAATAATAATAATAATACTACTATAATAATAATATTATTATTATTTACACTCAGAAAGGGTGCATTTATTTGATCAAAAACACAGTAAAAACAGTAAAATTGTGAAATATTGCAATAACTGATTTCTATTTGAATATGTTATACGTGTAATTTATTCCTGTGATGCAAAGCCGCATTTCCATTATCATTACTTCAGCCTTGAGTGTCACATGATCCTTTAGAAATCATTCTAATACTCTGATTGGCTGCTCAAGAAACATTTATCATAAATCAATAATAAAAAAAAAAAAAAAAAAAACAGTTGTGCTGATTAATATTTATGAAAACCTTTTCAGGATTCTTTGATGAATAGAAAACAACAGCATTTACTTGAAATAGAAATCTTCTGTAATATAATGTGACTTTTGATCAATTAAATGCTGAATTAAAAAAAAAAAGAAATCTGGAAAAAAAAAATATTTTAAGACTATCAGCATTAGCTAACAGTGGTTCATCTTTGACTGATGCAGATACCTAGAACATTTAAGTCATAAATGTTTATAAGGATTTAACAGTGACATCATGAATTCAGACAGAAAGGTTTAGCAGAATCACTTCAGCTTTTCATTTAAAGTTGAGTGTCACCATCTGAAATCCCCAAGGTTTTTTTTTTTCTGTAGTTCACATTGTAAGCGGTGAATCTTTTTAATAACCTGCTGTCCGCTGCCTTTCTCTAATCTGTCAATCATCTCCTCAAACTGCAGGGCCTCCACCTCCAGCTTCTTTTTCAGCTTATTCACAAAAGCCTCATCCTCAGAGTCCAAATCGTAGTCCGGCTGCTCTGTATCCAGACTGAAAGCTGTGGAGAGAGAGAGACACAGGAGGTTAAACGCACTCAAACAAAGCTTTAGGCCTCCTCTCTGATATTAGTTTAAAAGTTTCCTCATGTCTGACAATATGGGAACTTTTCTACATTCTTTGAAGGTTTCATTAACCCTTTAAGCAGAAGGCATTTTTAGAGTTGTTTTTTTCCCCTGCGTGACATACACAAAAGTAAAGACTCATAACTCAAACTCTAGCAAGGAGAGGTATTGTTTGATAGAAAACTTTAAATTTTTAGAGAAAAAAAAAAAAACACATTCAGACATACTGAGAAACTGCTGATAAAATAAAAAAAAAATATATATATTTATATTATAATTTTACATATCTCTCTTATTTGACTTTTAATAACTCAGGAAGTTCCCCTACATGTGACCTGCATCTGATTCAAATTTGTGATTATAGCACAAAGTAAACAAAAGTGAGGTAGGCTGTTTGTTTAGCCCTTGACAACCCCCCAATGGGCATTTCCATGAGGAATATCTCGTCATTGACAATGGATTATGTTGATTTAATCTTAATCATCCACTATAAGTAATGATGTGCCATTTTCTACAATCTATGCACATTTCATGAAGTTACAAGTGAAAACATGGCAAGTGCTGCATCAGTATATTATTTACATATGGGTCTTGCGGGGCTTCACAAACAAAAACTCACTCAAGTTTACTCAAAGACCAAAACAATTATACTTGTATTCTACTCTGTGAGACCTTTCAAATGACATGACTGAGCTGTATGATTTTGACACATTGCAGTACATAGTACAAAAAAAGTATTTCATAAATTATGAAAACAAGTTTTGAAGAATGTGATTCATTTTTTCGTAGCTAGGTGGCGCCCACAGGCGGTACACTCCGGTTTAGAGTTGATCAAAATGGAAAAAATTAAAAATAAATTAGCTTTCAAATGATATCTATTTTGTGTTATTCCTGTCAGTGGTTTGTTAGTAATTTGATTATGAATTTTTTTTTTTCATATGTGGTGGTGAAAGGGTTAAGGTGCAGTTTTGTTTTGGCCTAAAACGACATCTACACATCGTCAGAAGCATTTCGCACAGATAATTTGCAAGCGCTAGCCAAAATAGCCAGTTTAGATCTGATTGGCTGGCTGCTACCCAACTTCTGAGTTACACTGAATAGGTTTTAATCATGTCAATATCCCAACATTTCCAATAAATTTTCTGAAACTAGTACAGACGTAATTCGGTCAGTGCCCTTAAAAGTAGAGTTCGGTACCCAATCCTAATAACAATGCAACATTTACTGGTTCTACATAAAAAAAAAAAAAAAAAAAGAATAAATTAGGGGATAAAAAAATAAATAAATAAATAATTAAAAATATAACTGTTTGTATCACAGCAAAACATTTAAAAAAAAAAAAACATCTAAAACTTCTAAATCTTCTGTAAATTTTTTCAAAAAATAATTTTTCTAAATGGGTTACCACTTTGTTGCATGAGAGTTATTACTGTAGCATTGATTTCAGATTTACTGGCTCCTAAATGGCACAAGACTGTTCAAAATAAACTCCAGCATTCACCAGATTGTGTCTGAAAAGTCTCGAAATGGGATTAACAAAAAATAAATAAATGAAAACTCACTTGAGTGAGCAATGCAAAAACACATTTTGTTCATCCTGTATGTTTGGCAGACACCCTCAGAGATCCCAAGAGATGTCGCTTAAACACACTTCCCCATTTGAACCGTGTTCCCACTACAGTTCCCAGTGCCTCATCCTTACTTCCACATTTCCTCCCCCTCTTGCTTGGTGTGTGTGTGGCATGTGCTCAGACACTCTTTGACAGCAGGACACCTCCTGCTCCTATTACAGACACCCCAGGGGCCGACAAACTCACTTAAACCCAACCAGTCACTCTATCTACCCCTACAACACACACACACACACACACACAAGATAGACAAAACAGCCAAGAAATTTTAAGTCATGTCTGTTAAATATTAACTGCCCCACACAGCGAACCTATTACTCTAAACCAGACTAAGTATCTAAGACCACGGCACACATTAAGAATACCAACACAACATTTACTGGGAAGTACTAAGTTACAATGAAATTACTAAAAAAAATAAAACAAAATAAAACAAAATGTAAATGTTTAAAATTTAAAATGTTTAAAACATTAAAATACAAAATCAATGAAATAAGAAATATAACATGCAGACAAAAAGAAAAAAAAAATCTGGGATTTCACACAATTTGTCTGTCATTAAAAATCACAGAACCTAAACATGCAATCAGTTATGCAAATGGAATCCACAATTAAAATGCACAATGAGTCAAATTAGAGTAAAAATAGATTAAGCAAAAAAAAAAAAAAAAAAGATTTCACATTTTGTGACTGATTTTTTCCAGTCATATTTTACCATTGAAGATTCCTTAAGGCTACGTTCACACTGCAGGGCTTAATGCTTAATTCCGATCTTTTTGAAAAAATTAGATTTTTTTTGCAAGGCCGTTCACATTTTCAATTAAATGCGACCTTTTGTGATTCTCCTGTGTGAACGTGAAATGACCCAGAAGTGACCCGCATGCGCAGAAGAGTACGCAACGGTCAACGACAACACTCGTTGTTTGCGGAAGTAGACGGCCACTTCGTTTGTTCCAGTCTTTAACCACCTTATATTTGGCTCGGAGGCTTTTTATTTTTCGCTGGCATTGGATCAGGATCGTCTGTAACCACGCTCGGCCATTTCGCTGGAAATGTTTTCGTAAACCGCCCGGTTCCGATAAGAGCCCTCGAGTTTGGCCTGAATAGAGCTGTCACCCCAAATATTAATTAAATCTGTGACCTCGCTTCCCTTCCATTGACTGGTCTCAGCAGCATCATCCGCCGTGGTTGTTGTTTATCTTCTCGTTCCCGCCTACTTCAACGCACAATTATGACATTTGTAGCGTATCAATGACGTACGGGTCGGATACATGTGGCCTGGCCGTTCAGACGGAGGTCGCATTTCAAAAGATCGGATACGTATCGTATCGATTCAGGACCACATACCCAAGTGGCCTGGGTCACATTTGAAAAGATCGGATCTGTGTCGTTCAGACTGTCATGAAAAGATCAGATACAGGTCGTATAGGGGCAAAATAAAAAAAAAAAAAAAATAAAAACTCGGAATTGGGTCGTTTCAGCCTGCAGTATGAACGTAGCCTAATAGTGTTATTGTCTTATTCTTGTGAACAATAATAGACAGCACAGTATGAGCTCAGTGCACGCCGATCCCGAGACACTGCTTAACTACACACCGCTGGAGATCCAGTAAGAAAGCGTTTGAATTTGCCGCAAAATTAATAACCTTGCTGCAAGATCTAGTGGGATGCATTTAATTTTAGTGCAGCGTTCTCTGATTGAGACCACAGATATCAAATAGTGCTGAGGTGGAAACCTGGAGAAACACTAGAGTTGTCAAAAGTATCGACTTCAGTACTGAAATTTAAAAAATGTGAAGCTTTGAGTGCTGTTGAGTGGATTCATAAACACCTCTTATTGGCCAATGTGTTCACATGGTCATCAGATGTGTCAGTGATTGGCTTCAATGATGAACGCATCAAAGAAGTTAAAAAGTTGTTCTTCACAAAGCGCTTGCACAGAGTCACATTTTTAAAATTTCAGTAACGAAGTCGGTACTTTTGACAACTCTAAGAAACACTGTGCAAACAAGTTAAGGCTCCCATCCACAATCACCATGGATTGAATGTAACGCTTACTGGTATTGTGGCAGAATTTTCCAGCACTAAAAAGCTGTAAATATTATTACATTTTAATGTTATGATTTGTAAAACGTTAAGTTTAAAGATGAAATAAAACTTAACACTTCTAGGCAAACAAAACTTAGACATGAAATTACCACTGGATGGCGGCAGAGGAGCACTTACTGACTCCCTAATATATGGAAAAGTCTCATGAAAAACAAAAACTTCAAAATGTGACTGAATTACACAGAAAGCAATTAAAGAGCACTCCTTTTATAATCACTGAAGCTGTCGGTCAGTTCAGTATGGTACATTTAGTAAAAGTAGAATATTTAAATTTTTCCCTATGAAAATGTTTCTGCATGATACTGTTAATAAGTTATTTTATTTGAATCTCAATTGAAGCTCAGTGATTTACTGTCAAATTTCCAAAGAATAAACATGTAATATTATTAGTAACTGCACTTATTAATGTAAAACGGTAGTAATATGATTAAATTACCTATGATTAAAAAAAAAAAAAAAAAAGTCAACCACCAAATCCCAACCTTCTGTAGAACTTCGTGGTTCCAGTGCCACTGCTCTCAAATGTTAGTCTGGAGCCCTGACTTCACCATTAAACGCAAAGCGTGTCAGACTTAATATGCATTCCCAAATGCACGTTATTGGAAACCCAAACAAACAGCACATGCAGAGAGAGTAAGTTCATGTGTCATTATTGTCAATCCAGAGCTAGCGTCCATACATCTGACATATTTAACTGTTGTAGCTTAATCCACCTTGTGTGCATGAAATAGACAATGAACACAGTCAAAACGTGTCATTGGAGAAGCGCTGATTAAACATCCGTTTCAGTCACTGATTTTGGCCCTTCAAAAACTATTTCAGCCCAAAACCGAGCTGTTTTGGATTAAAATTTTCAGTAGCTGAAACTTCTGTGCATCCCTATTTCTAAGACATCTTAATCAGAAGAGGTGAAAGCACACAAATGTATAAGACACGGCAGATGGCACAGCCTGCAATCCACAAACACTCAAAGAACAAAAAAACAACACAAAACACCTGCTGTTCAGGAATTGGCGGACAGATGTCTGTAACAAAGGCTTCAATTACTTTGTTTCTTCCATTCAAACACTTCAATATCTGTCCCTCATAATCCTTGCTGGTACTACCCTAAAACACTGCTTCATTAAAGAAATACTTCCTCAGTAGTATTCGTTTATGCTCAACATTCATGTACTCACGCTGTAAGTGAATGAGCTGCTTTGGCATCTTGAAGTCTCCAGGGTAGAGAGAGTCATAGTAAGCGATGTTGCTCTCTGCCTCTGGGACGGGAATCACCATGTTATCCCTCTTCTCTCCGTACACCTGCTGGGCGGAAATCGCCCTCTGGAGATGGTGTTCCTATGGCAACCATAAAGAAAGAAACATATGCTTCAGTAAACATTCCCATTCACAAACTATTTTGTAGCATTGTGTTTATCACCATTGTAAAGTCCGATTCATTTTAGTGAATCCATTCAAAAGTTATAACACAACAAACTGGTTGAGGAAGAAAAGTGAACCACAATATTTAGATTACAATTTTACATTGATTTAAAATGGTTTAAACACTTTGCAAATTGTATGAAATTAATCATTAAAAGACTCAAAAGAACAAATCGCTTGCGAACAGAACATCATTTTTATTTACGTATTGCAGAACAATATTGACTTGAAGGCCATTTGATTTACATATATTTACATATCGAACTTTTGATCGTCATCGTGACAGTCCACAGCATCTTTTTTTCCACAAAGATGGTAAAAACATGCATCAATGATCTGCCTTGGTTAATCTTCTCCCAGTAGCCCCATTTATACAAAAAACCTGTGCTGGCCCAGAAGCAGCAATGCAAGAATCCTTCAATATATCAAAGCCAGTTTGGTCTTTGAACCATCTCAACTCTGGCCATATTCACAAAACATCTTAAGGGGCTAAAAGTAACTCCTAAATTGCCAATTTAGGAGAAACTCTTGAAAATACAAAAAAATAGGTGTGTCAGTCCTAATTTTAGGAGTCCTAAATTTTTGCTCTAAGATTATTTCACAAAACATTTTAGCACTAAAACTAGCTCCTAAATCTGAGAAACGTTAGGAGTTCTCTTGACTACTCCTATGTCACAAAGACCAAATCACAAACAGTCCTAATCAACCCAAAGACACTGTACACCAGTAGTCTCAAACTGCCGGCCCGCGGGCCATTTACGGCCCGCCCTCCCTCTCTACCCGGCCCGCAACTGATCTCAAAAATAAAACATAATCCAGCCCGCTAAATTATTATTATTATTCCCTAGTTGCTACCTGTCTGATATGCAAAGAAAAAGTCGCAGTTCTATGGGATCATTCACATATCGCGTCACTTAAGCGCCCGAGCCGCATTCTCCTTCTTTCCAAAGGTTTTTGCTCCAGTGGCGTCTGTCGTTGCTATGCAACCATGAGCCGCGCTATCAACCGCGTCGCTTCTATTATGAGCGCGCTTGCCCAAATTACAGTAAAAGCACTCGACTTTAAGTCACGAGCGTCGATTTAAACCACCGAAACGCATCCGATGCAGCCATTAAATGTTACAGATGCTCAAACGGCATCTTGGACAAATGCGCTGACAAGCACCGCTTGTCACCATGATGGTAACTCTCCAAAAACCCAAATTAACAGAAACTCTTCTAAATTAGCATAACAAAACACTAATTACTGCTAAATCTCCCTTACCATTAATCTTGTGCAAAAAACATTATATAACACTTAATTTTAGCATTTACTCTACCTTTCAAGTACCATGGGCAAAGCATGATGGGAAATATAAATCCCAGCCCAGTTTCAATTAAGTTCGTCTAAATTAAAAGTGTTCATACAACTCAAAACAATGAAACACGTTTACATGTCATCAGATTGTATTTTACATTAACAGAACTTCAAATTAAATACATTTTTGATTAACTGAAAATGTTAAACTATGACAAATCATGATAGTATATCGAATCAATAGGCATAATTTGTGTCATCCAAGCTCAATAAAATAACAATTACAAGTAAAAAGTCTAACAGCATTTCAGAACTTGATTTTTTTAATTTCACAATATATATTTATTTAAGTAATGACTAAAGGTCCCCTGAATTAGTTTTTAGAGTGTGCTGATTAGATAGACCGTTTCAATGTGTTCCTCCCAAACTTTGTTTATAAAACATTATTTAATCGCTCGCATTTTGCATTCTCTTGAGATGCTGCATCTACAATTAACTTCATATACTAGTTTAATTAGTGACACTTAGCCTACATTTTAAAACCTTTATTTGAATGGCAACATTTTTATATAAAAAATATATTTGAATAGGGCAATATTTGTATTTTAAAACCTTTATTTTAATATGGAAACATGACACCTCATTCTACAATATTTCTATGATTAAATCACTGTGTGTATATTCCATGGCAATGAGGTCAACCTGGCCCTTACTCTTAGCTTAAGACTTCAGTCTATTCCTTAGTAAACATTTGTCTCAACAGCTTTGTGAATAGGTTTTAAGAGGAAACTCTTAGTGGCAAGATAAAATGTTTTGTGAATATGGCCCCTGATCATTTCCACAAAACGAATCCACATTTACAGTTATGCAACACTTCTGTGGTTTTCTTTACCTCCCTTGTGAATCTGTAATATAGATCAGACCACAAAAGAGATGAGCTGTGGTTTCAGAGAAAATGCCAAAACCATTTCAATGCAATAACCTCAACTGTTTTTTTGTTGTGTTTTATTTTTTTGTTTTTAAACCTCAAATAAGTAGGCCACAAAAACAGGCTGCATAAAACATAAGATAAACCTAAAAAAACTCAAAAAACAAAAGAGCGCAGACTCCAAAAATACATCATGTTGGGGAATGAAAAGCCTGAAAACACAAATTGTAATTGAACTCAAAAAGTCCAAATCATTCGGCCAGTTCACCTGACGTCATGCACCCCAGGAGCTCATCTGAAATGATTACACTTGGCATAAGGAAATAATAATGAACCCAACATTACGCATGATAGCCTAGAAGCATTTCACCAGAGGAGCTCAAACAAACTTGGTGACGTAACAGCAGTAAGAAAACATGTCTATTTACTTAAAAGTATCAACATGGTGTTCCTGCCAGCCATCCTTTAAAAATGAGCTTTCAATAGTTCATTAGTGTCACAACTCTCTCTCTCTCTCTCCCTCTCACACTCACACACACACACACACACACACACACACACACCTCATTTTAAATGACTCAGCTGCGAGCCCTCATTGAAAGGTCTCTCCAAAGGAGGCAATTATCAGCAGACAAAAGCCAGACTTCCTTTGGCACAGTCCTCTGAATAACCTTCGGATTGCAAATTCTCCCCCGCCGAGGGTGACCCCATCACTGACCTTAGAGGATCATAATTACAAACAGATGAGGGGAGAGAGAACAAAATGGTCATATAAAAACTCTGAAAGACTCTAAAAACAATCTCCAAGTGTTTATAATAAGATCTTTTGTGACCAAATCCTGAATTGTGAATCCAGATGACCATATTTTATAGTCTGTTTCAGGGGGTATTTCAATTAAGTATTTTATGTCAAAGTGGTTCAGCTGACAAAAAAAATATGACTCATTTATTGAATGACTGAAGGTTAACATTCACGTTATTTAAGAAAACCGTAATACTTTATAAATTGCATGTCTAAAGTCATTGTTAAATCCTGTGCATTTCAGTTTAATTGCAATAAAGCTTTCTAAACTAGAAGTCCCAGTCTGATCAATGCTTCCCACAGGTTTGAAATATACTTGCGGTGGTAGCCGGGCGAAAAATCCTCCTATTACCCATGGCACAAAAATCATCTACTACATGTGAGAAACAAATAATGTGTGATTTTTAACAGTATTTTTATTTATTGAAATTAATTTTAATTACATAGCATATTAATGGTTCACCTTTTCGTATGTTCTCCTTGCTGTCATATAGTGTCTCAGTGAATGGGACACAGATTTTACTAGTAAAATTTATAAAATCAATAATATACGTGTCAAATAATGTTCTTGGTGTTTTCTTCCTGTGGGGGAGACTACAATAATTTAATATGAATTAAAAGGAAATCAAATTAAATACAATTTATTGTGTAGCCAAAATACCAATAATGCCCAAAATAAAAATAAAAAAACTTAACGTGTGACTTTTAATTATAAACAAGCCCCAAATACACTCTTATACTCTTAAATATACTCTTACTTTGAAATGTCTGTACTAGTGCAATGTGATCCTTCAGATTCTTAATTCGTCTAAAACATTTTATATAAAGGCCATGAAGTAGTCTTTGTAATAATTCATCAACTTGAGTTCATTAGCAATCGCTTGGCATAAATCTGCGCTTTTCATTGAGAATCACTTTGAAGCAGTCTGAGGCACTATTGCGCAAACTTGTAGAACTTGCAACAGTGCCCCCTTGTGACTCTGCAACATGCAGCGTCTGTGGGCATGCTAGCGGGAGTAAATGGTTCTGATGCACACCTTATGAGCAGGTACGAAACAACTAGTTATTAGATCGTGGATGGTTTCATTATCTTGCGTGGATATAAAAGTATAAGAGGATAAAAATAATGAAAATGTGTCTCATACTTGGGCGGCCGTTATTATACATGGGCGGCCCGCCCAAGTAAAGACTATGTGTGGGAATCACTGCTGATTTTTTTTTTAACCACATAGTGGATATATTGTGATATTAACTCGCTGTAGAGCAGAACCTCTCTACTGACACACTGCTACCATTGCATGGTATACAACCGCCCAGTCTTAACACAATAACTTCAACCTGAAGTCATCTCAGCATGAAGCCAAAATCCACAAGACCAGGATCATCAAATCATCATTCATGGTGACCTCCTGTTGGCCTGGCTGACGCAGGATCAACTGGAGCAACTAAATTACTAATGTGACATTGTCCAAAGCGATGTACTACACTACAACTTACATTTATTAATTTATTTGATCATTAGTTTACTTATTTACAAAACTATTTACTTGGCTACTTTTAGTCTCGCAGGAAATGACACGTGCAAAAATGTGAATTGGTGTCCATTTTGCGAGCAAAGATGGTTGTTGGTTATCAAGGAAAATTTCATGTCGCAATATTGGAAATATTTTAATTTCAAACTAAAATAAATATGTCTGCGATTGGCTTCAATGATCAATCATTGTAAAATAAAACATGGTAAATAACCAATGAAGCTCTTCACCAAGCGCTTACACAGATACACAGGGTAGCGTTTGAAAGCAGGCGTCTATTGCGGACCAGTTCATAGAGAGACGCCGCTTTCAGATTCAAACACTTCTGTGTTCTTTCAAACGCAGCCATGTGTTGATCACTGTAGCCAATCACAGGCATAGCTGATGAGTGTGTCAACACAATGGCCAATCGGAGGTGCTTACGAATCCGCTCAACAGCGCTCAAAGCTTCACATTTTTTAAATTTCAGTACCGATTGGTACTGAAGTCGGTACTTTCGACAACTGCATGCAGATGAATGTCAAACACCGGCACACGGCATTTTTAAAAAAGCCACGTAAACATTTACTGCATGAACATAAACAGCGATAACAGAATTTACTGTTGTCTGCAGGGTTGTGTTCTTTTCTCAGCCTCAATGATTTGTAATATTGAAATTGAAATATTGATTTTGTCTCTTAGCCCCACTTTTTGTTCTTTCAGTCACGTAAATTACGCATTTACATTTACATTCCATCTCAGTTATCACGAAACCTACGGCACACAACAAACACCGCTCCGATCACGGCATTCTCCATCCACCGGTTTTTAGCGTTTGTAAATGCCGCGCTTAAAGATGTCGATGTCTGCCGCTTCTGAGTTCCTATTCCTGGCGCTCTGCTTAAAACGCCTATCTGTGAGCGCTTGAGAGCGCTTCAGCAGCGCAGCGTTTTTTTCCGTTGAGACGCTTTGTTGCTGAGATACGGAATATCTGCGTCGGAAAATGTTATGGAATGTGTTACTTATAACTGATTTTGCAGGTAATTTGTTTCAGGCTAAAAATGTTTACTTGCTATGTATGTTGGGAGACCAGCAAAGTGTGTTTCTCATCCATTTTGTTTCTGTTTGTTGATGTCGCTGTACAGCAAGAATGTGACAGTTGGTTGGAGTTGTATTTGTCCCGCCCCTCCTCCACTCTGATTGGACGGCTGGCTAAAGTGACAGTGATGAGCGCAGCGTTTTACTCAAAGTTGAACACTCTTCAACTCAAGGCGACCAGTAAAAAACTGCGAGCTATCGGCGCTTGAGCGTGAAAAAGACGCTCAGTGCCTCGTTACGCCCCTGGCGTTTAAAAAACGCGCCGCTCCCATTGAAATAAATTGAAAAAGTACGCTAGCAGCTGGAAAAAACACTTAGGTGGACACACGGCCTTATAACTACAAGTATTCGGTGTGAAAGCGCCTATAGACTTTTATTTAGGGCTGTCATGATTCTTAGATTAAATTTACCCATGTCAAGGAACCGGCAAAATACCAGAAGTGGTGCATTCCATGCACGAGAATCCATTAAATCACATTATCATACCATTAACTATGGCTGCACAATGTATTAAAACCATTAAAAAGCCATACTATAGCATGGTGCTATTATGAATTCAATTAAATAAATATATGCCCTACGGGTTTAAATATGTATACGCTTTATTTACATGCGTGTAGGATACGTGCGCCTCAGAGCTAGGGGTCGACCGATTATCGGCGTGGCCGATTATCGGCGCCGATATTAAGCATTTTTTTTTTGTTATCGGCATCGGCCATTTTCAAAACCGATTTGCCGATAAAACCATTTTATTTTGAAATGCGCGATCTGGCACTGATCCAGCCACCTCAGTCAGAGCGCACCGCTCTGTGGCCTAGACTAAGCCCCGCCCATCGTCCGTCTGATTTGTTGGGAGTCACGAGCCTGGCCAATCAATACGGCTGGCGCGGCTGGAAAATGTTCCGCTCTCACACCGAAAGCACAGGAGCTCAGTGATCACCATCACACATCAATAAGTTATCTCTCGAAGGTAAGAATGCAGTAAACGTTCCTGAAGTTGCAATAAATCACTACACTGAAGTTGCAAAGCACCTAAACATAATCGATTTATGATGACAAGCCCCGTTCAGTTATTATACTGTGAATTCCCGGTCAATGTCCGTCATTGCAGTGATATGCTTTAACGGATCATCACATCAGTGCTGAGATAGTGAAACTAAAACCTACTTCTCTCACCATTCGGCCAACTTAACGTTATATTGTGAATAGATTATCAACACGAATGAATTCACTCACGTCTGCTGCGTTTTTGTTTTTTTTGTTCACATAGCTTCACTGAACAGCGTCCGTTCCGTTAGGGCTCTTAGTCAAAAAATTGCGCATATTTGGAGAAATATTGCTTTATTCTAACATGATTGCAAAATGATTTATCATACAGATTCAGAATTACCATTATGCAATTTTGAAGAGCTGAAAGGGCATCAAGCGCGAGCTCTGACGCCCTGACGCGACGCTAGCTCCCTATTCCTGATTTAGTTATCTCCGCGGCCGCGCTCTCTTATTTGACTAATAACCCTATGCTAATAACGTAAATTGTCAATAATCTCACATTGCACGTTTCTGGATGACGATGTCCTGTATACTACTAATTGTTACCCATTTTAATTTACTTTATAAAACTTCAGAGAGATTACATTTATTTTCCATTATTTGTTCATTTGTTGCTGTTTAAATTTGCTTTAAGTTTTACTTTGTTTATAGAATGCTGCTGATGGATGCTCCCAGCACTTATGTTTGTTGTTGTTATTATTAATATTAATGTTGTTATGAACAGTTCTCAGAATTAAAGATGTGTTAAAATAATTTAAAGAGAGTCTTTGTCAGAGGCCTTTTTATTCTTAATTTTGACATGAATTTTCATTTTTACGCTAGACACATATCGGTTCAAAATATCGGTTATCGGTCTCCTTGATCTGTAATAATCGGTATCGGCATCGGCCCTGAAAAATGCATATCGGTCTATCCCTACTCAGAGCGGCTCCATTCAAAGTAAATGCTGCTCCACATGAACTTATAATTTACATGTGTGGAGCACATCTCTGGGTTGCTTATAACATTCATCTGGGAACGCAATGTGCGCTATTTCATCAGACTTAAGATAAATCATTTATAAACCTACGCCACCACAAGAGAATACATCAATATGTTTCAAAACAAACTGTTCACTGCAATTTCAAAATAAAAGTTTAAACCCATGCTGTGATTCAAATAAACAAAGCATCCCAAAAAAACAAAGTATCACAATGCAGCACAACTGTATTCAAAATGTTATGTTTCTTGAAGCAAATCATTAAGCCTCACAGCAAAACATTAATAAGCTTTACAGAAGTTTATTCTAAGATTCTGGACACAACAAAGTACTGAATTAAAATTAATCATCCAATCAAAAGAAATAATCAAAGTAATAGTCTGTTGTCCTTCAAAGAAGATCCCTTCAGGCTAGAGGTGAAAGCTTCATTTACACACAACATTAAAGAACGCATCACCACTTCAGCTGCATTAGACACTTCTCTTTCCTTCTTGGCAAATACTTTCACGGCTATTTGAAGCAGCAATGCTGATCTTACAGAACATACCGAGTCATTTACAAAAAGTCCTGGCATTACATTTGGGAACTAAACGGAAAAAAGCAGGTCAAACTTGTCAGGAATTCTGCCATGACCTCTAGGCTAGAGGACACTTCAAAATGTCGCTGGGATAAGGAAAGTACCATGTCTGGGAAAACCCGCTTGCTGGATTGACGGTATTTACCAACACATCTGCCAAGCATACAAGGCCCTACATGGGCTACTAACAGTCTAAACAATACTGAAAATGAAGCATTATGATTGGCAACGAACTGTGACATATAAAGACAAATAAATGTGAGTAAAAAAATCATTTATGTAAAATAAACATGTGCATCTTGTAAACATAAAGAGGACTGCACAAAAGAAAGTCTTTTGGACACCAACTGAATGCATATATGCACCAAAAACTGCAAAAACTAACAAATGTTCGTTCAAGCAGGTAGACTCATTGCTAACTCTATTGCAATTCTGATTGGTGCTGATATCACAGAGAAATTACATTTAATACAACAATAACTGTCAATGTACCATCATAGTTATTACTGACAATTAGTTGATCAAAATCCTGATGGCACAATGACATGATGTACAATGCGTAGTTGAGACATATCTGCAGAAAAAAAAAAAAAAAAAAAAAATTAAAACTAGGGGTTAAACGGATCATTGATGATATGTGATCTGTACGAACCAGGCCCCACAGTTCGGCACGCATGTAATTCACGGATTCATTTCAAGTTTGACCACCATAGACTGAAAGTTTATAATTTGCACATGTTTTGTCTTGCTAGTTTACACATTCAATAGATTTTAAACCATTCCAGCGCTAGAAGAGGCAAAAGAAAATTTAATTCGGTAGGCCTACTCGCGTGCAGTTGTCTGTGCACACAGCCCGCACAAAAAACTCAGAATTGATTCTTATTTCGTGTCTATGTGCACTTTGATGGACACACAAAATTAGGTCAAAATAAATTCTCGTAAATATAGCCGGCTGGGTCTCGAGAACAAAAGGAGGATGTGTATCATTATTTTGCATCTGTGCATTCAGTCTTAAAGTGACACTAGCGTATAAATACTTGCTGTTAGCCATGTCATTAATGTTAAACTACAAAACACAGCTTTAACAAAGATTAATCTATATTAAATAACACTGTTCACTATATAAATGTTACATTTAATTATTACACTTCTGTACCTTAAGTGAATACTACAGTTTGAACTTTATTTGTAACTTTGCTAGGCTATATTGTATTTATCTATGCTTGTAATTAGTGTTCATTCGCCGTTATTAACTTTTTAACATTATTAGTTAGGATAGTAGTTTTTGCTGTGGTATGGGAGTACTTAAAGTGCGCTTTAAATATGGAAAGCAAAGTTATACCCACTAGTTAAAATAAGAACTAACTGTGTTCAAGGGTTACAAGAGTTAAGATTTAGAAGAAAACCAGCTACACCAGCTGCAATATCCAGTATCAGCATGCAGACGTTTAATTAACAAATGTTTGTTGACAAAGCGGGAGGAATTTGTGGCTTTCACTGAGGTTTCAGGTGACAAAATGGAGCCTTTCTTCTCTCCTATAACACAAAAGACAAAATGACAGCTATCTGCAAAGAGACAGTCTAAAAATAAACATCTTTGTTTAAGAAAATGAGAGACAAACTCAAAATAATGACATTGTAAAAGGAAATTCAGAGATATCCATGATCTCTTATTGTGCATGCTGGATTTATTACGAGTGTGGCAACAAACATTTCAGGTGCCATTAGGGGTGTGCTATATAACGATTGTAGATTGTGAACTAGGGGTGTAACAGTTAGGGATGCTCACATTGACCGTTTAACCGTTAACCGAAAGTAAGAATTTTAACCGATTAATACTATCAGTTAAATGTTTTTTTTTTTTTTTTTTGCTGCATGGTTAAACAAAAATATGCTATGTATACACATATGCTTAATTTTTAACTCGCGGGGCGTTTCACACGTGCCAGACATATTTCGCTAAGCAACAAGCAAAATGAAGTGAGCGAAAAGAAGTACTGACCATTTCCAAGCAATCGATCACAGCGTGCAAACATTTTAGGACAGGTTGATGGTATATAAATCGTGGACGAATGTTACCGTTTGTCAATCAAGCAAAACCGTCCATTCAGAAACAGAGAAATTTGACACTTTAAAAGGTAAGAGGCTGATCTCTCAGATTGACACGCGAGCTGGCTTGACTGAAGGATTTGTAGTTTATGGACTGTTTTGAGTTAAAAGCATTGATGGCATCAATAAAAGAGATATCTAAAAGCGAAAAGAAAATTATTGCCTCGACCGGCGACACAGTGGGGAGGACGCACGAGAGGAGACCTGCGCGTTTGATTGGTATGTGTATAGCTACTGTAATACTGCATTTACAAAACTTATCAGTAGCATGCACTTTGATCACGAAAGTGAAAGTGCCTTTTGCGGTCGCATCGCGGTGCCCCGTGTTCCCATTTCTCTCGATGTGAACCGTGAGCTCCAGTCCATTACAATTCAGGGCCATGGTATACTTAATTTCCCGCATTCCGCTTAGTCTCGTGCGCGAGCCTTTCAAAGAAACTCCTTTGCCCATGAGCGCGGAAAGACGCGTTCGGTATGCACACGTGCACCGTCCGTGGTCATAACAATAACAATCCTTGAGGTAGGCCTGCTATTTTTATTTGACGGAAAAAATGTCTTAAATACCGGTTGTTCAAAGCTTCAATGGATTCACCGTGTTTTTGTTTTGTCATCTTAATTTGTTAAACATTTAAGTGAAAAATATTTAGTGTAGGCCTATTTATTTTATGCCTTTTATTTAAATGCCTTTTATTTAAATTATTTTTTTCTGTTATCAGAAACGCTGCAGGTGCGTGACAATTTGATAATGTGAATCCAGGTTCTGTTTATCTGTTCTATGCTGCTGTTTGCATGTTAAAATAAACCCGTGGAAGACACAGACACTCGTCAATTGTATTTTTTATTTAACGTCATAGCCTATGTGTGTCATATTATCATCATATATTATCATCAATCAATATTATAATCTTATCAGTTAACGGTTAATAATCGGATAACGAGCGTCGGTTGTCGGTCGAGAAATTTAACCGAAATGAGCATCCCTAGTAACAGTACATGTAATTCTCCTGAAATTTCACATACAGTGCATATAGTCAGACGAAGAATACAGTCAGTCACAGGCAATCCACACTCCAATCCATAAGGGGGCTCCCACGCCAATGCATTGTAGCCTAACCACTTTTGATAAGAAACTGTGTCATCTTTTAAATTTTCCATTTTATCACAAAATTCAAACAAATGCCGTTTTGACTCTCTTTAAAGCCATGGCAGTTAAACTTTTTATTCGGAAAGCTGTTTTCTGAGCACGTACACCAAGCAATCGCACACTAAAAGCCTGACAAACAGAGAGTGAGAACTGAACCAAGTTTTCTTTCGCATCTTATTGCGTTTAAACTGTCAAATACACACAAGGTTTACATAAACAGTAATTTATATTAGGGATGTCAATTTATACAAATTCCCATGATTGATCATCGTTTAACAATCAATTATTCAATTAATCGTTAGCCTTAGTACTGCAACATGCGTCTACTGCAGTGGCATATAGTTAACAGCATGACGTAAATGCTGCTCAAAACTACGTGTTCATCACCAAATGAATGAGAAGGGTTTTTAATCTAAATAAAGGGCTAATATGATTGTAAAATGAGTCGATGTGATCGATCATTTATTGAAGTACTTATTTAATAAATATAACGACTAATGCAATGTGTCAGCAATGCTGCCTCAGATGCATGCTTATCAGAATGTGTAGCCTACTCCTGTTCTGAACGCGCTCTTCCTGGAACATCACGCTTAAAAGTAACTAAACCGAATTAATTCACAATGATTTATTAAAAGTGTTCTCATTAATGTTATGCAATATGACAGTCCCAATCATAGTTATCAGTCGTGCACTGCTGTTTGAGCTGTGCAAGACGCGCGCTGAACGAATACCAGTAAACTGAAGCACTTTGCTAGTGCATTATTTAACTTAAAGAAATGCATCCTATTTGAGACTAATCAGATATATACAAAAACATAATATTACAGATTTTATCTGCACAAAATGACACGAATGTACATGAACTAAGTTACGTGCTATTCAGAATGTGAGTCATGTTGTGGAGTCATGATCACTGGCACTTAAACGTATTATTGACAATTAATTGACCAATTAATCGTCAACATCCCAAGTTTATATCTTAAGTAGGGCTGTCAAACGATTAATCGCAAAAAAAAAAAAAACTGCTCTTAACTGAATAACTTCAGTAGTTTTAATAAGAATTTGTGTATACTTAATTCATACAGTCTATGTAGTGCATTATTTTTACATTTGTTTATTCAATTTCTTGTATGAATGCTACTGTTACAATAAATAGCTAATGTAGCTGAAAATATTAATGCACTGTATTTAGCCTCATTTGTATCTTTTATTGTATTTGTTTCCTTTATTTGTAATTTGCATACCTGCCTGAAAAAACATTTCTGCCATATTGCCCACCCCTAGGTGCCATTACTGGATTCTGTTCATCAACAGTGGGATAATAGTGTTCATTTAAAATATATTTTGTACTTGGACTGCTGTATAGAATGCTTCTATAGGTTTAAAGGGAACCCAACTATTGGAAGCTACTTACTTGGTAACCTTTGAAAATGCAGCATACGCTCAGAACACACGCTAATAAAAGCACAATTACAGAGTTATTTATGGTCACAGAGAGTTCCCACGCTGTTCAGAAAGGAAGTTCATGCACTTAATATCACCTCCCAGTATTCACAGTAAATCCCCTAAAATGGTTGTTCGGCATTAAAATGACAAAAAACAAAAACAAAAATGTGTCAGCATGCAATATATTCTGACAAAGCTTGTGTCAGTGCTTGAAAAAAATCTTTGGGGAATTGTACAAACTTGTGACCCCTGACATAACAGCTAAGAGAATTAAACAGACAGAAAATGTGTTTAATCCAGCCTTTATGGATGACAAAACATTTAATCGCTAGAGAAACCCACTCCACCGCACATTCCACACCAACCGTATATCAGAGCGTTAACCAGTTAGTCTCGTCCTACAGTCAATTGCAATTGCTGTTAGTCATTTTTAGCCTTCAAATCTTGTGACAAAGATACATTAACTGACATGAAATATCCCCCGCAGTAATAAGAAAGCCCTCAAGCATCCACCAACAAACACCAAAAATGATAAACAGAAACAAATACAAACTGGCTTTCAAATGTTTTTCCAAGAATCATAGGGGCTTGATGAAGATCAGTGCCAGAGGTCACCCAGACCACCAGTATTAAAGCTATAAGTTGACACGTATTGAAAATGCACACTGCAAACTAAAGGCGCCGTTTACACAACACTGTGTTCAACTGAAAACTTTCTATGCATTTTGACCGTTCATTTACACGACAACAACGTTTTTTTGAGGGCCTGAAAACCCAAACCGGTTTCAAAGAGCAATACCAGTAGTAACTGGTATTTAGGAAGAAACTTAAAGGGTTAGTTTACACAAAAATGAAAATTGTCATTGTTTACTCATCTTTTAACCCCTAAATCTTTCAAATCATCTTCTAAACAAAACTTAAAGGATTAATCCACTTTTAAATAAACTTTTCCTGATAATTTACTAGGGCTGCACGATTTAATCGCATGCTATTCTCACGCGCATTTCGTCAGTAAAGCCGGTTCCCTGATTACCGCTAAATCGCCATCACCTGCTTTCAAATGAAGCGGCATTTAATAGACAGAGCCGTAGATCACTGAAAAGCCACGCAATATCGCGTTCATATCGCAGATGAATCGCCTGCGATAATGAACGCGATATTGCGTGGCTTGTCTGTGATCTACGGCTCTGTCTATTAAAAGGCGCTCCGTTTAAAAACAGGTGATGGCGATTTAGCGGTAATCAGGGAACCGGCTTTACTGACGAAATGCGCGTGAGAATAGCATGCGATTAATCGTGCAGCCCTATAATTTACTCACCCCCATGTCATCCAAGATGTTCATGTCTTTCTTTCGTCAGTCGAAAAGAAATGAAGGTTTTTGAGGAAAACATTCCAGGACTTTTCTCCATATAGTGGATTTCAACGGCTACCAACAGGTTGACGGTCCAAAACGTAACGAACGCGGCTCCAGTTTCGTTTTTTTTTCCGTAAGTAGAATAGGAAAGGCGTAGAACATTCAGCGTAAGCGTTCTGAAGAATGCAGAAACGGGAAATACGTTCAAGGCGATATTTTGTGTTTATAAAGCATAAACGGTTGTATTTCTTTCAAAAATGACCAATCATTTCGCTAGATAAGACTCTTATTCCTCGTCTGGTATCATTTAAAGCCCTTTGAAGCTGCAATGAAACTGTCATTTGGACCTTCAACCTGTTGGTAGCCATTGAAATCCACTATAATCCACTATAATCCTGGAATGTTTTCATCAAAAACCTTCATTTCTTTGCGACTGACGAAAGAAACACATTCATCTTGGATGACATGGGGGTGAGTAAATTATCACGAAAAGTTTATTTAAAAGTGGACTAATCCTTTAAGATATTTTAATGAAATCTGAGATTTCTGTCCCTCCATTGACAGCTATGAAAGTACTACTTTGACACTTCAAAAACAAAAACTTGCATCAATTTAATTCTTCAAACAGCACATACAAATTAAACAAGAAAAGCTGCTTCTACCAACCAAACAACCTCAAAAAGTAAACAACCACTCATTCATCAAGAGTACAAGAGACACTTGACATGCTGCCGTCATTGACCATGTTTACATGCAAACAATTTTCTGATATTAATTCTAATAAAAGATGCACACATGCAACCAGAGCAAAAATCAGAAAACCAGAAGCATTCTCTTCTGGAAATACTAAAGATGCTCACTCAGTAATTAAATTATCTCATTAATTTTCATTATAGTAAGACAAAAGAATGCAATGAATTGAAAATATAGGCCATAATGTTTATTTTTTAAAGTTTGTAAAATGCAAGGTATTCAGATTAATATATGAATGTGCCGTCTTATTTTGATATCAAGAAAAAAGAATTTTGGCTTATTCTCATTAAAGCAATCATGTTGATGTGTTTACATGTCATATATAATTGCAAAGACCAAATTATATACAAGATCTGAATATTTTGTGTGCATGTAAATGTTGTCATTGATGCTGGCGGCCCTGGGGCCCTAATAACAATGGAAAGCATCTCATTAAGGGGCCTTTAGCTCAGCCTCAATCTCCAAGGTTCCCACACCTTTAGACATTCATTCAGGATTACGTGCATTCAAAAAAAAAAAAAAAAAAAAAAAAAAAAAAAAAAAAGCTGTATAGACATGACATTCACAAAGAGCAATTTATAGGTGATAAAACATTTTCAAAAGCATCACTAGATGGTTTTCAACACCCATGGCTTTTCCAGGCGTGGAAAAAGAGACAAATATTAAATAGATAATTCACTCAGGAAGTAAATTCTGTTATTTACTTAGCCTTATGTTGTTCAAACTCTGTCTAACTTTTTGAAGAATAACACAAGAAGAGAAGTTAGGCAACATGACAGCCTCAGTCACCATTCACTTTCATTGTATGGGGGGAAAAACATGGAAGTCAATGGGGACTCATTCACCGTCTGTGGTTACCACAGAAGACAGAAATACACATACAATTGGAACAACAACAACAACAACATGAAGGTGAGTAAATTACAGAATTTACATTTTTGGCCAAATTATCGCTTTCAAATTCGCTGATATTTCCAGGTTTCCCATGACAGCGGGAATTCCCGCCCTCTGGCTGCCGTTTGTCGCCACTACAGTAAAAAAAATCCAACAAAATGTCGGTACCTCCACGGTCACATGACTCCTTTTGTGTTTTTCTGCACGACTCGGGTCCGAACGGATTGACACAACCCTACTTTTACACCTCTAGTAGCCATCAAATGAATCTAACTGTATATACCAGACGTTAAATTCGGTGCAAACCGCACAATGGCTCCAAAACACCGTGTAAAATGCATCACACACAGTCGGCCATTTTGTTGCATCCAAACCTGCGCAGACTGACAGATAAAAACAAATTTGTATCGTACAAAATCGGAAGTTGCATGGTTAAAATCGTACCGATTCCTCGTCCTTCTCCATGCCTGTGGGCATCTGCGGCACGGCGCGGTTGATGGACGCGTACTCGTGCAGGTCAGGCAGATCCTCGCAGCGGTAGATGGGCAGCGGTTTGAGAGCGTCCAGCGCCCGCGCCCTGAACGACAGTTTACTCATTTTACTCTATAAATCTATCCGATCCCCTCACAATCACCCATAAAACCGCCACAGATCTCATGGAGGAGGGTGGATGGAGTTGGAGAATGAGAAAAAATAATGGAATAGAAGAGATCCAGCGAGGAAAAGCAGAGGCGGGTGTGTGTTTTCTCTCGCTGCCTCAGTGCGCCATTCACAACATGGCGGACATTAAAAACTCCTCAGCCGATTGCGTTCTTCCCTCCTCCCTCACAAACTTCCGTGAACGCGCAACTCAGACATTCCCGCACGGCTCGTGCACGCGAGCGCGGTCACGAAACATATGTATGTATATACGTATGAAATTATTTCATTAAGGGGCATTTTATTTTCACCATCTAAACAACACACAATGTCATACATTTATGCTTCAACTGAATAAATTCTTATATCATTAAATATATTAAACAATAACTTTAAATAATATATCAGAACACAATAAAGTCCATCTTAGAATACATATGTGCTATTTGAACACTGGTACATTTGTATAAATGGGCTACATTAACATTTATTTAGTTTTATTGCCAATATGAGCACATGCTCTCAGCTCTTAATTTTAGCTAGCAGTACTGCTGCAGGCCATATTATCGTGCATTTGGTAAATAAACTCATATATAATAGCCAATGTTGCATTTATTACACACAGACTTGTTTTCTTTAAGCTTGAAACTGTATTATTAGAGTATCTTAATGTCACAAAAGAACATTTTGTTAATTACGTTACAATCAGCTCTATTCTCGTGTGTTATTAGACGGCGCCCTCTTTTGGTCAAATCAAATTAAACCAATAAAAATGAAGTTGACTTCACTTATAAATTCATACTTGCCTTAACAAAGCCAACAAACACAGTATAAAAGCCTTAAAGATAATTCAAAGTGTATTAAGTTGTCCTTTCCCCCAAAAAAAAACAACAACAACAAAAAACACAGTCACCACATTAAATTACACAAAATATGGAGTCAAGCAAAGGAACTGTTTACAAGCTAAACAAATGGATTACGTTTTACAAGAACAAAAAAAAAAAAATAGTTTCAGCAAACATAAGAACAAAATGTTTAATTTAGGCCTATATCAACTCCTTTCCATGGCTCAAATGGAAAAACAGCACAATTTATTAAGCTTTTGACTAAAGCATGTCATCTTCAATGTATAAACACACAAATGGCTTTCAGAAAACTGCCACATGGTGGTGTAATGAACACGCTTCACAGAAAAACAGTTAAATAAGGCTGCAAATTATTAAGTACTTAGTACATGACAACTAAAAAAAGTCTGAATGAAAACTATCATGTTGGCACATCTTTATACAATGACATTCTGACTATAATTTCACACTATAGTTTATTTGCAGTATAATTAAATTATTAATTGTAGCCTAAACAGCCAGATGAACTCATCTTGATGACTTAAAGGTGCTAAAGAGAATCTTTTCGTCGACTGAGAAACCAAAGACTGTTAGTGAGTTTTTGAAATGAGCGCATTTCGAGGGAACGGCTCCCAAAACTCCTGCACGAGTATTGGAACACGAGTGTTTAACACCGGCATTCACTGTGTCGTGTTTTTTGGATTAATTTTGTCGGACTCACCGCAGGTAACTCATAATCTGCAGTTTTTACTCCTGTCTCCTGACAAAAACAATGCATGTGGCGCCTGTAGAGTGTGGAAAGTTACTGGAGCGCGCAGCCGTGCATATCTCATACAAGGAACGTCACGGCAGTGATTGACAAGCCAGAGGGCCAATCGTTTACGCGATGATCACGTAAACGATTGGCTGATGTTTTTAAGGCCCTACCTCCTGCACAGATGATGTATATTAATATTATTCCTTTCAGTGCACCTAATAAATAGTTTTTTTATCAGTTAGTTAAAACAGTTTCAAGTAATATTGCAAAAATGTATAAAACAAAACATCCTCTTTAGCACCTTTAAGTTCTTAAATCATGCACAGAATGACAATTGTAATCATTAACCATTATATATGATGTAGAAACCAGTAACTAACAATGCTTGGTACTAGTACAGATGTCAGAAAGTGAGAAAAAGAGAAGTGAAAATAGGTTGGAAGTGGGCATGCTGAGAGTTGAATATTAACTAATACCATTGCTCATCTGTTAGCTGCTAAAAAAAAAAAAAAAAATCTTGTGCACAGTAAAGAATAACAAAAATTATTTTAATTAAAATAAATGTAACCAATTATAAATAAAATATAGAGTGTATTCTCCATGATGACTGTGCCAGTTTTGGGTTTATATTTACACTATATATAAAACTCTATAAACTAGAGGATTTTTGCACACCACACAAAACATTTGCTTGTTGAACTATGACATTGACATTATAAACAAAACGCTTCTGAACAGGAAGAGGACTTGAAACTGAGACGCAGTTTGAAAAGCAGGTCATTTGAAAGGCCAAACTGTCCTTTTCATTGGGTTTGAGAAAGATAACAAGCAAAGAAAGAAAAAACAATATGCTTATGCTGCTTCAAGCATTTAGACTATAATAAGACAATAAAACCTTCCATAAAAATCACCCTCAAAGGCCAACCTAAGTGTTTGGGCTGTAAAACATAAAAAGTATGAGAGACTCAGGAAATTTAGAGATCAGTTAGAGTACAACACATAACCAGAATCTCACTGTAACATTAATTTTGAATACATATGATCCCTTATAGTGGGGAATGTTGTCACATTAAATGAGTAAGATTGATTTTAAGAAGGATACTTTAAATAAATTAAGTGATGCATACAAATGCATCATCCATAAAATGCATTTTATATATATATATATATATATATATATATATATATATATATATATATATATATATATATATATATATATTTTAAAACAAAACAGCAAAAAATGCAACTAAAAAGGCACTAAAATAGGTTCTGCCTTATGATATTATTTATAATGAAGTTTTTAACTGTAGCTACAGGACACTTTGGCAGTCTAGGTAGCGGAGGCCTCAAACATAATCCAGACCATATGTTTCAGCGTAGTCTATTAAACAGTGATATATTGTGAATAACAATACAAATATCTGCAAACAATGCACAATTAAAGCATGCAACTATACTCTTTTTGTGCAAATTTTCTTAGGAATTTAATTCAAACATTTCCTGAAAGAAACACACATACATACATCTATCCAGCTGAAAGGAAAAACATCCTAAAAATGGTTTACTAGATTCAACTGGACTAGTTGAACCTGGTTAGCTGGATGGCCAGCTGGTCTGACTAAACATCAGCTCGACCAGCTTGTTTAAGCTGTTTTTAGTAGGAATACATGTACAAAACACATTTTAACTTTTGATTGTATGCATATTAACAATGAAAAAAGTACAATTTCCATTTGTGTTCAACTCCAGAGCTCCTAAGAGGGAAAAAAAACCTGGCACCAACACAAGAACAACCCTTATTTAAAGAGGTCCATCTTTAACAGCAATGTAATCACTTTAATGAGGTCAAACAGAAGGTGGTGCGTTTCGTTCAGATTGAATATTTAATACAGATTGAATATTTAATATGGCAGAAGATACACAACAACAGGCCACTAGATCCCAGTTTATTCACATCTAAAGAGCTCTTGACCAAAGCAGGAACAACATAATCTGACCTGAAGCTAAAATCCCCTAATCCTTCAATCTAATCATAAAAAAGTTGTCTATAATAACACTGAAAAGAGTAACTTACCAGTTTTTCCACTAGGGTGGATGGTGACAATTCATCTTAAACATGTCAGGACCAGATTCCCAAAGCCATACGAGGGGGATTGGGGAGTTGTGGGAAGAAAAGAAGACATACAGCAAACGCATGTCCAACTCTACAATCATCTTCTTTGGAATGAGATCTGGATAATTATTGCGGCAGAAAATCCGTCTTCATAAACTCGATGATGATATAATAGTCCGCGCGTAAAAATCACCGACGGCCGAATCGCGCGCGTATCCACTGCGCTTTCACTTTGAATTAAACTCAACTCGAGACTGCTAGCAAAAGTACCGACCAAACGTTTGTTTTACGATGAAGTCCAGCTCAGTACACGGTCCTGGAAAGATCTGGTTGCTCCAGTAAAGGGTTAATGAGTTTTGCGTCTTCATTGGTTGGAAAGAGACACCGATCACCTGTGGAGAGCAGCGGGGTTGGTCGAGCACTGAAGGAAGGCAGGAAGAGACGCTGCTTTACACTGAGAAACTTTAAACAGACAGAAGCATTTAGATAGAAACGTTTAACTTTAATTTTATAACATTAATAACACTTTATAGGTATTAATCACTTTTATTAAGTGTTGTAATTAGATTTTTTATAACATTTATATATTTATTTTAATGTTATATTTTAATTTAATTATTGAATAATTATTTTTGCATCTTTTGCAAAATTATTTTTGAAAGAGACTGATGAGATAGTATATATATATATATATATATATATATATAGTCCTGTCAAATCGATTATATATGTATATAATATATTTTGAATAAAGTACTGTCAAATCGATTAATCATGATTAATCCCATCTAACATAAAAGTTTGTAAAAGTTTATTGAATACTTAGGATACATCTGGTTGGAAAGAGGCATGCACTGATCAGATTATACTAATATATATATATAGTGCTGTCAAATCAATTATATGTATATAACACACACACACACACACACACACACACACACACACACACACACACACATATATATATATATATATACATATATATATATATATATATATATATATATATATATATATATATATATATATATATATATATATATATATAAAATAAAGTGCTGTCAAATCGATTAATCATGATTAATCGCATCTAACAAAGTTTGTAAAAGTTAACTGAATACTTATTTTTGCATCTGGCTGGAAAGAGGCATGC